>NC_143519.1:24964789-25143998 GCF_031878675.1 Megascapheus bottae
CATTTGATTTTAGGGTTGAGGACTTTTCAGTTTACTACTTTCTGTGAATCAGGATCAGACACAGCTGGTTTTCTCTTGGAGGAAATACAGTTCTTGAAGACACTGGATATACTGATGTTTGGCATGCATGCCCTTTCATTCTTAGACTGTTAACTATTCCTTTCCTGTTTGTGATCAGAATCAGCAACCACAGAATGAATATTTTATATTTTCTAGACATTGGAACACAGGAATTGTGTGCATTTCTTCTCTCAAATCTTTACTGTCTTAGGGATAGAGAGTAATTACTATAGCTTGATGTGCTTACTGCTGGCCTAGAAATCAAAATCCTCTATGTCTCCAGAGATTGTAGCACGTACCAGTATGCCTGGCTTATAATTCCTAGTTGTTTCTTTTTCTTTTTTTGGTTAGTCATGGGGCTTGAACCCTAGGCCTAGGCGCTGCCCCTGAACTCTTCAGCCCAAGGCTGCCTCTCTACACCTTAAGCCACAGCCCACTTTCAGTTTCCTAGTGATTAATTGGAGATAAAAGTATCATGGTCTTTTGTGCTCGGGCTGGTTTTGAACCGTGATGCTCAGGTCTTAGCCTCCTGAGTAGCTAGGATTATAGGCATGAGTCACCGTGCCAGGCAGCACTCTACTATTTGAGCCACAGCTCCACTTCAGATTTTTGAGTGGTTAATTGGAGATAAGAATCTCATGGGGACTTTTCTGCCTGGTTTTAAATCATGATCCTTAGAACTGAGCTTCCTGAGTAACTAGGATTATAGTCATGAGTTTTTGGCACCCAGTTTTTTTTTTTTTCATTTTAAATTGTAAGTTATTTGTAAATTGAACTGCTGATAGAGTTTAAGGTATATAAATCAGGAAACCAGAGATCAAGACACTTTACTTGTCAGTTCTATTGCTCAATTTTTTTTCCTGTGTATTAGTATTACCCACGTTTTATTGTAGAAAAGAGAATATGTAACTTTGGCTTCTAACCTGTGCCAACCAACATTTTTCAGGTTACGAAATACGGAGGGACTTTCACAAAGTTACACAATAGTTATCATAATATTGAGGAACTATTTTATGACATTTACTTGTGCTTCTCTTTGGGATCAAAAGATTCCAACAGAGAAGTTATAGTGGAGGTAGCACTTTGGAAAATACTGCGTAGGAGGATGGGAACTGATTCATTACAGGTGAAGAAGTAGTAATAAGCACAACTTACTTCTTTTTCTTCTTGCCAGTCCTGGGGCTTTGAGCACTGTCCTTGGGATTTCTCAAGGCTAGCACTCTATCATTGCAGCTGCCGCACAACTTCTGGCTTTTTCTATGTATATAGTAGCGAGAAATCAAATCTGGGTCTTCATGCATGCCAAACAAGCACTCTACCACTAGGCCAAACTCCCAGCCCGCACAACTGATTTTTGAAGAAGATAAATGATTGATTTATACTTATCATTTCTGTTGGTTCTATGCTCGAATTTCAGTGCATCTCTTAAGTACTTACCTGCCAGTTGGGATGACGATTGATCTCTAGCTTGTTTCTCAGTTGCCCTCAGTGGCATTGGTGTTTGAAGACTTTTGAACTATCAGATACTCAAGGTGGACCTCTCATGAATTTGTCATTCCCACACCCATCGCTAGCCAGTCAACTGCACACATCTTGGAGACAGGCAAAGAGACAAAAAGCTTAGGAATTTCTGTGTTAGAAGCCAGAGTGAGACTTGATACTCTTCTCTTTCCTTGTTCTAAAAACTTAACCAAGAGCTATTTATTTCATGTTCTTGCATGAGCAGCACACGTTGTTATAATGTAAGAGAGAATTTGTATCCCAGTGTTACTTTGCCTCTGTGAAACTGAGATTGGTCTTCTCAGGTAGTTTCAGATGTAAGGTTTACAGTGGAAGATAATGCTGGTTTTGAGAGAATAACAGCATCTTCCCTGATTTTCTTTTCAACTCGTCCAGAAAACATCTGTCTTAGAAATGTAGAATTTTGGTATTGAGTGGTGCTAAAAGAATTACAGCATTTACCTGTCTAGGCTAAGGAGGAAGAAAAGATTCATCAAAATGGAACTATTGGTACAGGAGGAACCATGATTATTTGACATTCATGTCTTTAAAATTCCTATTTAGAGCTGGGTGTGGTGGCTCAGGCCTGTAATCCTAGCTACTCAGGAGTCTGAGACCTGAGGATCACAGTTCAAAGCCAGCCCAGGCACTAAAAAGTCCATGAGACTCTTCAGTTAACCACTAGAAAACCAGAAGTGGTGCTGTGGCTCCTGGGGTAGGGTGTAACTTTGAGCTGAGGAGCTCAGAGACAGCACCCAGGCCCCAAGTTCAAGCCCCATGACCGACCAAAAAAAAAAAAAAAATCCTATTTAGCCATCTTTCTCATGGTGAACTTTGTTCTAATATTTAGGCCTTCATTTGTACTTTTACAGTGAATGTGTGTATAAGAAAGTAGCTAATGTTTTAAATTGAACAATAGTGAGATAATTAGAAAACGTTAAACATATTCACATTTGACTTTAATCTTTTAAGCTCCTTGGGTGGCTGATCTGGGCAACATATAGAGGCAAAGGGACGGAGGGAGGGTGAAAGAGAAGAAGGGAACAGAAGGAAGAAAAAACTCAAAAACAAAAAATGAAAAAAGTAAGAATCTGTTTCTTGTTCTTTTTTAAAAAAACATTTTCCTATGAGAAAAGTGTTCTAAACAAAAGAAAACCAAACTATAATCATACATGATAGATGAGAAAGAAAATTGAGATCCCAAGAAACAGGTAAGTCATCACTTTTACAAATGCTGAAAATTCCTTGTGTTAAAGTTACTTTTCTAATACCTAGTAGCTGAAAGGAAGGCCTGGTTTCTTGGATTAGCTATGTAGAAAATGTTAAGAGCAAGATTTTCCTAATTTAATTTTATACAGAAACAGAGATGTGGGCTCCAGTGGCTCATGCCTGTAATCCTAGCTACTCAGGAGGATGAGATCTGAGGATCACAGTTTAAAACCAGCCTGGGTATGAAAAGACCCTGAGACTCTTATCTCCAATTAATTGCTAGAACACCAGAAATAGTGCTGTGGTTCAACTGGTCAAGTGCTGGCCTTGAGCAGAAATGCTCAGCAACAGTGCATAGGCCCAGAGTCCAAGCCCCACGACCAACAGCAACAACAAAAAGAGATAGGGTCTAGTTCAGTCTTCTGCATCCAGTTTTACTAATTAATTTTAAGAGATGTATGTAGACTTCTGATACTTTCTTCATAATTGTAAATAACCATATAGGTGACCATTGCTGTGTGACATCTAGATTATCTTATCTATTTTGTGAAAGTCTCTTTTTGTGCCAATTTTTTTATTAAAGAATTTATTAACATTGATTTTTATATCATATTTCAAATGTCATGTTTAACAAGCAAGTATTCAAGAAGGGAATCTTTATATACAATTATTGGCACTTAGGTTTTAGAACATAATTAAAATTAAGCTGAGGATTTGTATGTCACAGATACATATTAATCTATGTAATAAAACATTGTTTATGGAGTATATAGTTCATCATAGATTTTTATGTCTATGTAGTTATGTTTATGTCTCCAAGACCATGTCCATAAACTTGCATGCCCAAATATTGAGTCCTTGCTCTTGTACTCTTTGGATCTAATATCCACATATTAAGGATACCATGCGCCTTTTGTTCCTATGGTCTTGACTTGTCTCACTCAAAGTGATTCACTCTAGCTTCATCCACTTCCCTGCAAATGCCATTATTTTATCTTGTCTGTTGGCTATGTAGAATTCCATTGTGTTTGTATCCATCATTTTTTTGTATCCATTCATCTGTAGTGGGGCATCTGTTTCCATTGCTTGGCTATTGTGAATAGCTGAGCAGGTGTCCTTATCATATTCCTGGGTTATGATGTTCAGAGTAGAAGCCCAGGAGTGGTATGGTGGGATCGTAAGAAAGGTCTATTTCAGTTCTTTAAGAAACCTCCACACTGCTTTCCAGAGTGGCTGAACTTGTTCACATTCCCACCAGCAGTGCAGTAGGGTTCCTCTTTCTCCACAACCCCACCAGCATTTGTCATTGTCTGTGTTCAGAATATTGGGCATTCTGATTGCGGTAAGGTGGTATCTTAGAGTTGTTTTTATTTGCTTTTTGTGCCAATTTTATGTCAGTTTAGTTATTGTGATTTTTAGTGTAATTTGAAATCAAGAAAAAAAAAGAACAAGATTTTCCTAAACCACTTTCCTGATCTACAGTAAGGCAGTCCTGGTAAAAATACTTGGATTTCCTGCTTAGGGCATTGTTCATTCTAATAGCAAGCATGATAAAAGTGCTTTTTTTTGTGCAAACAATATTGAATGTATTTATAAGTATTAGTATCAACAATTACATGTCTTTGCATCTTAGCAACAAGTTTTTTAAAAGTGTTACATGTGCCTTTGACAATTCTCTTTTTCTAAGCTTATGTTTATTTTTAAGTGTACAGTGAATGACAACAAAATATCCTTTTGAGTTAACTGTTCTGAAGATTTTCCTCTGCCCACTTTCTCACTTTCTCTTGCTCTTTTTTTTTTTGTCTGTCCCGTGCTTGAGTTCAGGGCCTACACACTGTCCTTGGACTTTCTCAAGGCTAGAGCTCTACCACTTGAGACTGAACACCACTTCCAGCTTTTTTCCTATGTATGTGGTACCAAGGAATTGAATCTGGGTCTTCATGCATGCTAGGCAAGCACTCTACCGCTAGGCCAAACTCCCGGCCTTCTTGCTCTTTTTATATTATAAATAATATATATCCTATTGTGCTATGATGAATTTAGTTTTCCTCTTGGCCATCTGACTCATTCTTTGTAAGATCAGTGTTTGGGACTATTCTTATTTATTTAATCAAAAGAATGAATCATTGTAGTTGAGAAAGGAGGGGTAAACATTTCTCTGAGTTACTTGATACATACAAAAATTTTAAAAAAAGTCATTAATCTCTATGTTACAAGGCATAGTGACAGAAAGAAACCCAATGTAAAAAGTCATTTTTCTAAGTATTTTTTTTAAAGTTTTTGTTTAGTTCTAGAAATGACTATTATTATAAAGTTAATGTTGGGGCGGGAGTTTGGCCTAGTGGTTAAAGTGCTTGCCTAGCGTGCACGAGGACCCAGGTTCGATTCCTTGGTACCACATACATAGAAAAAAAAAAAGCCAGAAGTGGTGCTGAGGCTGAGGCTCAAGTGGTAGAGCTCTAGCCTTGAGAAAGTCCAAGGACAATGCTCAGGCCCTGAGTTCAAGCCCAGGACTGGCAAAAATAAATAAATAAATAAATAAATAAAGTTAATGTTACCATCTTCTTGATTTGTATACTTTTCATTATACATAATTTTTACTCAAAAGGCAAACTCAAAGTTCAACAAAATAGACTGTCAAGAAGTGAGTACTCTAAAGGGATGTATTAGGGCCAAAAGATAAGGAGTAGATGAATGAGGCGGGGGGGGGGGGATATAGTCAAGAGTTCAATGTATATGTCTCAGAAGTAAGGAGAATGACAGAGGGGTGGGTAGGAAGGGGATGGATGAGGATGTTAAAAGGCAATTGAATCGCTTCTCAGCCTATTCGCTAAGATCAAGTGTAGTATCTGTTCTTACCAGTTTAAAAGGCAATTGACCGGGGTACATTTTATTAATTAATTGCTCTATTAAATGGCAGTTGCTTTGTGCAATGCTTAAAGAAAGTAATAAGACACAAAATTGTTATTTACTGTTTTGTTTGTTCTGGGATATGTGAAATAATATCGTACTGTTTATGTTTTTTTTTTTTGTACATATATATGTAGTGTTCCTACTGGGGCTTGAACTCAGAGTTTCAAGTTCTCTGCGTTGTTTTTTTCCTCACAGATGATATTCTACCATTTGAGCCATGCTTTCAGGATGGCATCTTGCTTTTTAATTGGAGATGGGGTAGGAGATAAAGAGAAGTTCATAGGGGGATTTAAAAAAAAAAGGTACATACTGCCAAAATAGGTAGATTATTTGCAAGTCAGAAATTTGCAAGTTGAGCATCTCTGTTGTTGAAATGGTCATTGTATCAGATTTGAAGTATTACAGCGACGTGTTTGTATCTGTTATAGTTATTCTTTTTAAGATATGTTCAGTGTTTCTACAGAAAAAAGTTAATTCTTGTTGCTTCAGAGGAAAAAAAATAAAAAATAAAACCTTAGCTTCATATATAAAAGAATGTACATTCAGCAACTCCTGACCTTTTCAATGTATGTGGTAGGGCCATGCTATTTTTTTTTCTTTAATTCCCATCTAAGAATTCGGTTGTTTTTAGTTATCTCTGGCTTCAAAACCATTTATCCACAGAGGGTAGGGAGAGCCTGGTGAGAGAAATTCTGTCACCTGCTACGTAACAACATTGCACTCATCAATGGACTTCATATGCAACGTGGTGTCCTATAGGCTTATAGTAGAGCTGAAAGACTTGCTGCCATGTGATATTGTAGCTTGTCCTAATGTTGTAATCCCATACTTGCATGTTTGTGACTATGTGTCAATAGGCTTACTGTCCTGGAAGCTTAACACACAGCATTATATAGAATGTATATTACCATAAATGGTATCAAATAACTGTATTACTGGAGTCTGTGTTTACTGTTTATTTTACTTCTACTTTGGTGTGTACTACTTCAGACATTTTTTTTCCCACTGTAAAATAGATTAAGCCAGGTACCGTGGTTCACTCATTGTTCTTGGTTCCACCCAGATGCTCTCACTAAGACTGTGTTTTCTCTCCCGTTGATTCTCATATGTTAACACTTGTTTTGACTTTTTTTTTTTTTGCCAGTCCTAAGTCTTAAACTCAGGGCTTGGCCACTGTTTTGGGGCTTTCCTCAAGGCTAGTGCTCTACCACTTGAGCCACAGAACCAGTTCAGCCCTTTTCTGTGTATATGGTACAAAGGAATTGAACCCAGGAATTTACACATGCTAGGCAAGCACTCTACCACTCGGCTACACTCTAGATTCCCCAGATGTTAACATTTCTGTTCCTAGGAAGGCTTAGATAACAAAGTAATTTAAACATAAAAAAGCACTTGTCAGAATTGATCTCTTTTGTCTTTGTACTCCAATAGTGATTGTATCACCACTGGTGACATTTTTAGCCACAAAATTGGCAGTTGAAGCCTGATGCTGGTGGCTCATGTCTGTAATCCTACCTACTCAGGAAGCTGATATCTGAAGATCCCAGTTTGAAGACAACTCAGGTAGGAAAGTCCTTGAGATTCTTATCTCCAGTTAAGTACAAAAGAGTCAGAAGGGAACTGTGGCTCAAGTAAGAGAACACCAACTTGGATGGAAAAAGCCAAGGGACACTGCCCAGGTCCTGAATTCAAGCCTCATTACTGGTACCAAAAGCAAACTAAAACACAAAACTCCACCAGTATGTGTTGTGTCATTTGTACTGCTTATGTCTGGTGATTAATTTATTGTCTCTAGTGTTCTTTTATTTCTCATGGCTATTGTACGTTACATATGCAGTACACACCTAGATGTGCAATCTAGGTGCAACACCTAGTTTTATATATTAAATTCTATGATATTTGTGTCATGGTGAAAACCAATATCCATTTTTCAGAACCTTTACCTGTGGTTAAACCACTGTCCAGGGTTTTGGGACTGTATATATCATTCTCCAACATATATCTGATCAAAAAATCCCTCCAACTTGATGGAGATTTTCTACGGAAAAAATGTAAGTTAAGCTGAAAGAGACCTAAAGGAGATTAGAAGTGAAAAGTTAGGAACTGTGGAAAGAGTCACTGATAACGAGGAGATCCTGATCAGGTGAAGGAACTGAGAAAAAGACTCACAACGTACAAGTGTTACAACAGTAAGTAGCTTTCAAAGAGCTTTACTGAAGAAACTGACATGCAGACACTGCATCTGAAAGAGCTGAATGGATCATCAAATGCATTGGATGGCTAATGAGGTAGGCCTACCAGATGAAGTTCTGGAATCTTGGCTCACATTGTAGAGAGAGAAAAAAAGTAGAAAATGTTCAGGAGAGTAAAGAAGACTTAGTTGAAGTCATAAAAAAAAGAGTTAGAAATGTAGCTTGGCCACTTTCGTGATTGTGGTAATGGAAAGCTCAGGTTTTTATGTACCAAGACATCTTTTTTTTTTTTTTTTTTTTTTTGGTATGTTTGTGGGTTATGGGACTTGAACTCTGGGCCTGGGCACTGTCCCTGAGCTTTCTGGTGATTAATTGGGTTTGAACTGTGATCCTCAGATCTTAGCCTCCTGAGTAGCCAGGATTACAGGGGTGAGCTGTAATTACAGGGGTGCTGGGAATTGAACCCAGGACCTTGTACATGAAATCTAATAACAGTCCTATAGATAAGAATTTCTAAACTTCTTTGACTATTTTTTTTTTTTGCCAGTCTTAGGCTTGAGCTCTACCACTTGAGCCTCAGCACCACTTCCGGCATTTTTCTATGTATGTGGTACTGAGGAATCGAACCCAGGTCTTTGTGCATGCTAGGCACTCTATCACTAGGCCAAACTGGTGGTCCCCATATTTGACTATTTCTTATTAAAATCTTCCTTTCCAACCTAGGTCCAATTCATTTCTTTCTCTCTTTCTCTCTCTCTTTCTTTCTTTCTTTCTTTCTTTCTTTCTTTTTCTCCTTCCTTCCTTCCTTCCTTCCTTCCTCCCTCCCTCCCTCCCTCCCTCTCTCTCTCCCTCCCCTCCCCTCCCTCCCCTCCCCTCCCTCCCTCCCTTCTTCCTTCCTTCCTTCCTTCCTTCCTTTCCTCTCTCTTCTTTCTTTTTTTCTCTCTCTCTCCCTCCCTCTTTCTTTCTCTCTCTTCCTTCCCTCTGCCCCTTCTTCCTTCCTTCCTTCCTTCCTTCCTTCCTTCCTTCCTTCCTTCCTTCCTCCCTCCCTCCCTCCCTCCCTCCCTCCCTCCCTCCTTCCCTCCCTTCCCCTTCCTTTTCCCCTTCCCCTTCCCTTTCCCCTTCCTTCTCTCTCTCCCCCCTCTCTTTCTCCCTCCCCTTCTCCCTCTCTCTCCCTCCCTCCCTCCCTCCCTTCCTCCCTCCCCCCCCTCTTGAACTTTGAGAACAGGCATTGTCCCTGAGCCCCTAGAGCCTCAGAGCCACTTCCAGTTTTCTGGTGATTAATTGGAGATGAGAGTCTCATGGACTTTTTAGTGTCAGGGCTGGCTTTGAATGGTGATCCTCAGATCTCAGCCTCCTGAGTAAGTAAGAGATCTTTTAAACTCAATTATCAATGTGTGTTTTCTCTATATTTTCTAACAGGCAACAAAATTTCTTGATTTATCTAAAAATTGACACTTATATTCACATCAAAATGCATGTTTCAATAATGGAAACTTGAAGCTTTTAAGCAGGAATATATAAAGCTACAGTGAACTTTAAGCTTCAAGATTTCCTCTGCTGATTTATGGCAAAATTAATAAATCTATTGATTAGCTGCTGGTGTGGAACCTTTGCTTGATCTTTCAAAAAAGAAACAATGAATGATACACTATGCTACACTGTGAATGATACTATTCCAGAGCAAGTGACGTTTTATTTATATTATATACAATATTGTATATTGTATCACTTTGGTATTAACTCAGTTTCTTTTTCTCATTACTTCTCAGTTTGAGTTTTTTCTTTTAATAACTTTTTTGGCCACTGTCAAATAATATTAAGAAAACAGTACAAGGCCCTCATTCTCTGAGCTATTTTATATTTAACCATATTTACCAGCTCCTTTTCTATTCTCAGGTCAGAATGACTTATTAATAAAGTAATTGGATCTCTCCCTCATAACTTTGAAGAAATGTAGAGGCGAGTAGTCTTTTTTCTATGCTAATGAATCATTTGATTAGTTTTATTAGTGACTAGTTCATTTTATGGGGGTCTCATGGATTTTACATTTTCTGACTTTTTGAATATTTAAGTATGTTTGTTTATGTAAAGGATGCTTTGTCTTGCAGTCTTCGTGTTGCACTAAAAATTAGTATGAAAGACCCCAAGTCAGAATCACAGGACTGCCATTCTAAGTTTTAGCTCATGCTTATAACCAGGTGTTCTGCTAACTAAGGAATTGGAGCCTGCAGGCCATAAAACTACTCCTTGACAATTGAATGAGAACTTCCTGTCAGTTCCCCCAGCTTGGGAAGCTCCCTAATCCTTATCTTATCTCATTCAACCACCTGATGGGTGTAAACCTGAGGTTTAGCCTATTCCCGTATTTTGATTGTTACTTAGCTTACTTTTGTGTTCTTTGGCTATTACCAAGTTCCAGGTAAGATCATGCTTGGAAACTATTTCTATGTTGACCACTTTGTACCAGGAGGTCATAGAATGGTCTGTAAGCATGTCTTGCTAATGCCCGTGCCTTTCATAACTGGGCAAAAACTTGTGTAAAGCCTAAACCTACCCTTTTCCCTTAGTAGTAAAAATGGATTGCAGCAAGAGCCCCTCACCCTCCAAAGCAAGAGCTCACATCTTGCTGAATACCAAGGATTGTTTCCTCATACCAGGGGCCAGAGATGTGCAACTTAGCACGAACACTATCTAAATGGTGATTGGTCAAATTGTATGGTTTGTTCTAAAATTATTGGCTGCCTGCGTGCAGACCTTGTAATGCTTTAAACTTATTGGCTAAAGAAGCGCGGGCTCTGCTGTAACGGAGTGTGTGGACCTATAAAAAACCAGCCCCAGGACAATTCGGGGCTCTCAGCCACTGACCCGAACCTTGCGGATCTCGAGGTCACTTGTACCTGGGAGCCCGAGCATGCCCGAATAAAACCCTCTTGCTCATTGCATCCAGTGGTCCGTGTGTGCGTCCTTGGGTGCGGGTCTCCGCGGCTCTTTCAAGTAGACATTGCACCTTTAGCAAGGAATGTTCTTAATAGAAGACAGATACCAGACTAAAATTTTTCCCTCTTCGTGGAACTGAACTTCCTTTTCCTGTTTGAACATTTTAAATTTCCTTTTCTTTTTTTCTTTAGGAAGAGTTCATGTAATTATTACTTGAAATATTTATCTAGTTTAAGTTCTTCAGGATCAGCAGTTTTTGAGTTTTCTTCATGGCTTTTATCTTTTTCTCTACACAATAAAAATCTTTTATTTTTCTCCCCTTTGCTGCAATTAATTTGAGTTTTCTTCTGCATTATCAATTTAAATTTTAACTGTTTCTGCATTTTTAGCCACCTAGCCTCATTTTTTTGCTGTTATTTTATATATTACTACTTAGTTGGCAAGTATTCTCATCTTTATTATATTGGTTGGCTGCAAAATCTTTTAAATGTTTCTTAGATTTCAATCTTGAGCACCTGCTTTCTGATCTTTTATTTTCTCCTCCAGGTTCTTCTATAATAGGAAGCTTTCTGTTCTGCATTGTGTTAATTTAAGGGATGGTTGAGTTTGCTTTCCTTCTCTTCAATTCATCTTTCCTTTTATGCTTCTTTCCTTTTTCCCTTTCTTTTTTTTTTTTCTTTCCTAGATTTTGTCCCAGGCTTTGAAGACTACATTTTGTTTTGTCTTGTTATCTTGGACAAATACTCTGAGTAATGAGTTGGCTAAGGCATAGTTCCCCTTTGAATACCTCAGAGGCTTGTCTATTTTCCCTTAGGAGATATCATTTGAGAATGCTTATTGTCTCTTCTCTGAGACTCAAGGTGAAGAATGGGAGCGGCTGTTCTTGGCAGTTGCTGGGCTGGATTCAGTTCAGGTCATGTTGATATCTTTGTCCATCTCCCCATTCTGGCCATGCTTGAACCACAGACCAACTTTACTTATAAAGATTGCACGTAGGCTCTTCATCTCCCACAGAAGCCATGAGGCTAGTCCTTAGGGAGCTGGGTGATAGTTGTTTCCTATAGTGGTTTTTCTCCTTTCCAACAGGAAACTTGTGCTCTGATTTTTTTTAACCTATGCTGGTATATGGGCTTCAACTCAGAGCCTCACATTCTTGCTTGATCACACTCCAACTGCTTCCTTTTTGATGGCTACTGTTCTGCAGGGATTGGTTTTGAACCATAATCCTCAAATTTCAGCCTCCTTAATAGCTTAGATTAACAGGCACCTGTTCCTGGCTCAGATGCTCACTTACTGAACGGAAGTGCTCTTCACAGAATAATTATTTTAAATTACCTTGGGGCTCATATCATCTTCAATGCTAAGTAGCAAATTCATTCTATGTTTTCTAAGGTACAGTATATTAAAAAAAAACAATAACGAAATGAGCTTGATGATTCCTCTTTCTGTGTGTTGTGATAACACTGTTTTCCTTTTGCTAACAGAAGCAAGTGCCTATATAAATGTCCTGTCCTTTAAAGTTACTCTCTTCTTAGACTTTCTGATTTTCTGTGAGTTTTACAATAGAGGGCCATAGCTTCATGAAACCATCTCCTGGTGGGCATGATCCTTTGTTGGTACTGAAATAAATCCAATTCTCACTTGGGAAAAACACACATCTTTACTATGGTCCTGGTGTGTCATTAAGTCTGTAGAGTGCAAAAGGGCAGCAGTGGGTCACGGTAGGACACAATTTCAGCCTGGGAGTGTGTCACCTTGTATTGATCTACTTGTTATTTGTTTCATTTATGTTTGAAGCTGCTTTGCAGCAGCTGTGATTACTGTGAACTCAGTTTGTGATAGAGCAGCTGATAAAGAAAGCTGAAATGCATAGTTAACCAAAAAACTCCTGTCATCCCTCATATCCAATTTATGATGTGGACACTTAAACCCAACAACTTTAGTACTCAATAGGATGGAGCATTGACATGATCTAGAAGGAAATTTATTGATTTATAAGATGTATTAAAATTGACGATCTCTAGACTGGAGATGAGGCTCAAGTGGTAGGACTTGCCTTGTAAATCATGAGGCCCCGAGTTTAAATCTTGGTATTTACAAAAAGAACTAAACAGTGGGGCTCAGTGATATAGTTCTTGCCTTGTAAGTGCAACATCCTGGGTTTGAGCCCCAGTACCAAAAAAAGGAAAAACAAAATAATTGTCTTCTCCTTGGGAAATAGAACTGTGGCCCAAAGTAGTAGAGCATTAGTCCTGAGTAACATAGTCATAGTTCAGCTTAGGTCCTGAATTGAAGCTCCATGACTGACCCCCCCCCCAAAAAAAAAAGAAAGAAAAAGAAAAGATAGGAAAAAATAAAATGAGCTGACATCTGTAATTCAAGACTGAGTTGTAGCTAGTCAGGAGTCTGAGAATTGAGGATCTTGGTTTGAAGCATACCAGACAGGAAAGTCTTATTGAAGTGGGTTGGGACCCCATTAAAGTCACAAACTCTGACTAATAGTAAAAAGTCTGAAGTTTATTGTGCTGACAGGCTGGGGCTAACTCAGGAGTAAGCAGTTCTGAATTAAAAAAAGTAAGGGGGGAGGGTAATACTTTTTTTTTGCCAGTCCTGGGCCTTGAGCTCGGTGCCTGAGCACTGTCCTTGAGCTTTCTCAAGGCTAGAGCTCTACCACTTGAGCCACAGCACCATTTCCTGCTTTTTCTATATATGTGGTACCGAGGAATCAAAACCGGTTTTTCATGAATGCTAGACAAGCACTTTTACCACTAGGCCAAACTCCTGGCCTGTACCCGGGGTTTATTGGAGATAAGAGTCTCAGGTCCTTTGTACCCCAGTTGGCTTTGAACCTTCTTCCTCAGATCTCAGCCTCCTAAGTAGCTAGGATTATAGGTGTGAGCCACCATGCTGGACTTTACTGGAATATTTTTAATCAACATCGATCAATGTTCAAGAGAAAATTGCTTTTTCTTTTCTTTTTTTGGTCTGTTGTGGGGCTTGAACTCTGGGCCTGAGTGTTGTCCCTGAGCTCCTCATCTTCAGCTTAAGGTCAGCGCTGTACCACTTCAGCCACAGCACCACTTTCAGTGTTCTGGTAGATAATTGGAGATAAGAGTCTCATGGACTTTCTTGCCTGGACTGACTTTGAACTGTGATCCTCAGATCTAAGCCTCCTGAGTAGCTAGGATTACAGGTGTGAGCTACCAGCACCAGGCTTCAAGAGGAATTTCTTACTGTTAATATTTCTTTTTCCTGATGGATTTTAATGCAAAATGAAATAATAGTCTTAAAATTTGTACATAATAATCATGTTTAAGAGGTCACTCTCACTTTCTATTTTCTGCATATGAAGGTTCTCCCTCATTTATTAAGATATTGCAGAAATCTAAAGCTTTCTTTGGCATTCATCACAATCGACCTGCCTTGCCATTTTGTTACTTTTTGGTTTCTGCCTCTTGGGCTCATTTAACAAACATTTAATGATTGCACAGCACCAAAAGTCTTATTGATTTGACCAGTTGCATTGTATATCCAGTGAGCTTCTGAGTAAAAATCATTTTTTGTTGTTGTTGGTGGTGGTTGTGAAGCTTGAACTCAGGGCCTGGACACTGTCCTTGAGCCTCTTTGTGCTTAAGGCTAGGGCTTTGCTTCTCGAGCCACAGTACCACTTCCATTTTTGAGTGGTTAATTGGAGATAAGAGTCTTCTGGGGACTTGTCTGCCTCAGCTGGCTTCAAACTACCATGATCCTCAGACCTCAGCCTTCTGACTTACTAGGATTAGAGGCGTGAACCATCTGCAGCCAGTTCCCAAATCATTTTTAACCAATGACCAAGCCCTGAGTTCAAGCCCCAGGACTGCTTAAAAAAAAAAAAAGGCATGTGTCTACTTTGAGCCTAAGGAGAAATCCTCAAGCAGGGGACTCAAAAGAGTCCACTTTATAGTTTGACACCTTAATAACTTTTCCTGTTTCAGAAGATATTATCATAGAGGTAGACTAGAAGTGGTGGTTTAAGCCAGATAATTTATATGTGCATTGCCTGCTGCCTGAGAGCCTGTATCTCCTTAGCATTGGGCCTGTTATGATTTATTACTGTTCTTCCGCTCCTTCACTAGAGTATTGGAGGGAGGTGAGGGGTGTCCGAAGTTCTGATTGGGGTTTGGTTGCTGTATTTATTTTTTTTAAGCAAGTTCATGTGGTTGGATTGCATTAAGACTTTTGCCCAAATATGGTTGTGAATGATTACTCAATAAAAGTCCCTGATAAATGACAAAGCAAAATCTTGAATTTGTATTAAATTTCATTTGCACACTTTCCTTTGGGATCTGCCTTTATGTATATACAGAGTTTTTTTGAGCAGCCTAAATGCTTTTTGTGCATATTAATTATGCCAAAGGATTTCATTGTGATGATGTTATACATGTATGCAATACACTTTGATTGTATTTACTCTGTTCCTTCCTCTTTTAAAACAACTATAAATGGCTTTAATTATATTTTCATCTGTGCATAATAAAGCACATCAATCCTATCTGCCACCATTCTTCACTATTTCTTGTCACTTCCCTACATTGGTTCCCATCCCAAAATAGAACATGTCCATTCTCCATCTTTTTTCACTCATGTAATTTTCCCCACTATGGTCTAGATTACGCATAAGAGAGAAAACGTGATATGTGGCTATATGTGCCTGATTTACTTGCATGACGATCTGTGTATATATTTTTGATGAACTTTCATGAAGATTTTTCATAGTGGCTATTCTACGTTAGTTTCCTGTCAGCAGGTTGTAATGCTTCCTTTCCATCCTATCCACCTTGCTAAGTTCTAATTAATGTTCTCATCTTTTGGAATTCTGTTTATTGTATTTAACATTTCTAATTCAGGACAATTTAACTTGAAAAGCCACTAACCAGTTTTCTGATTTTCTAGGATGCTTTTTTGGACTGAATTTTAATTTTTTTGTAACATGTAATTTTGTATGGAAAACATATCTCCATTCTTTTGCAGTTTACAGCCCTTGATTTAGCCCATGAAAAATGGTACTTGGACAATTCTGCACTGAGGAATGTTTTCCAAAGAAAAGGTGGGAGAGAATACACAAAGGATTATTTGGACTTGTCTGAGAGCCTAAGCATTTGAGTTAGCTGCAAGCATGCTCTTTGTTGCCTCATATTCCATCAGGATTTCTACATCTTCACAGGCTAGCTGCCAAGTTGTCCAACATTCTGGTATCTCTTGGAGTGGAGGTGGTTATGTGTGCGGAATGAGGAGGATGGAGTTTGGGGGGCACTAGAACACTTCAGTGGCAGCCACCTTTAAGACTGGCAGAAGTTGGCCTCACTTGCCTGGAGGCGTGTGGTACTGAAGAGCTTCCATGGTCTGTCCATCACGGCTTGAGGAAGTCCCTAAAGTCCTCTCTGACCATTGATTCCAGCCATTCAGAACTTCGGGTGGATAGGAGAAAGTCAAGATGCTACAGTTGAGCTCTACACTGTTGTTATTGTGCAAAGAAATGGCAAAAAAGTATTCAAGATAATCCTTTATAGGTTTATAAGTACATTACCACATTTTCTCATTTGATTTAAAAAAACATTACATTGATTAAGATGCATTGTACTCATCAAATGACTTATGAAATTAATTTTTTGTACAACTATGTAGTAATTAAAAAAAGGAGAAGGGGGGCACAGTGGTTCATGCCTGTAATCCTAGCTACTCGGGAGGTTGAGATCTGAGGACCAAGGTTCAAAGCCAGCCTGGGCACAAAAGGACATGAGATTCCTATTTCCAGTTAACCTCTAGAAAATGGAAGTGGGGCTTGGTCAAGGGTAGAGCTATAGCCTTAAGCTGTAGAGCTCAGGGACTACACTCAGGCCCAGTGGTAGAGTGGTAACCTTGACTGAATTGCTCAGGGACAGTGGGCCCAGGCCAAGTTCAAGTCCCACGAGCCCGCCCCCCCCCCCACACACACAAAGAAGAAGAAAATAAAAAGGAAACAACTACCGAAGGAGGAAAGGAAATAGGTATTAAATTGGAAGTGCTGCAGTGTTGCTGCTATGAAATTCTCTATCTCATAAGATTTTATCTCTGGACTCTCTTTGTGAATCACCAGAAATAAGGTCTGGCCTCAGTGTTATGGGGTCAAGAGGAGGGGATTCCACGTCCCGCCAGAGTCCACCACACAGAGACAGTCTCATATAAAAAGGTGAATTTATTGGGGAAGTAGATGCTGAACTGACCAGCCAGGGACACAGTGCAGACTCAGAAGCTGACACTGTGACCCCAAGCAACTCTCTCGCTGGGTTTTTAAGGGCAAAACCCATGCAGTTGAGCCTGGCCACCCAGATGGCCAATGGGATAGTTACATACGCAGAGGGACCATTGCCAGCTCTGGCCTTATGCAGGTAGCCAATAGGGTTACAGCCCAGTGTTTGAATTTACCTATCACCTTAGTTGGAGTTGGCGTGCAAATTGGGAAGGTCTCCACACAAAGCAGGCCCACCCCCACCCAAGCAGATATCCCTCCTCATGGGGGGGTGGGGAGAAGGTCAAGGTTGCTGGGCTGTACCATTGTTAACCTTCCACAATGGGGTGGGGAACTCAGCGCATTCAGGATGGTGCCAGTCCCTGCTCCTCTTAACACTCCCTGCTCCCCTTAACACTCAGGAAGATGGACTACCCTAGTATAGTAAAAGATTGCATCAAGTTCAAATCAAGGAAAGGACCTGAGCACTTTGCTCCTACTGCTAGCTCTAGGAGATCTTTTTTCTTCTGGGGGGGGGGGGCAGGGAGGTCATGTCATGGGGCTTCTACTCTGGGCTGGGGTACTGTCCCTGAGCTCTTCAGCTCAAGGCTACCACCTTACCCCTGGGCCTGCGCATTGTCCCTATGCTCTTTAGCTCAAAGCTACCACCATACACCTGGAGCCACAGCTTACTTACAGTTTTGTAATTATTAATTGTAGATAAGAGTCCCTTGGACTTTAGTGTGTGGACTGGCTTTGAATAGTGATCCTCAGATCTCAGCCTCCTGAGTAGCTAGGATTATAAGCATGGGCCCTCTCTCCTAACCAGGAAATCTTTTAGTACCAGTCATTAGTTGTTAGTGGTAATAACTAGAGGATTTGCAAAGATTTGATTAGATGAGATGGGATACTGTTAAAAAGGTCCTTAAGTGTTAAGAATAATTTAAAAAATGGAAACAGGAAGGTACACTTCTGCATTATTTATGATATAGACAATGCATTCTGGCCCACCCTGCACTGAATTAACACTGTGGTCTATTGGAAGGCCAGTGCAGATGGGGAGAGGGTAGGATTGCTGGAAGGGTTCTGTTTTGTGTCAGTGTGCATGCTCTATCAGTGTTGGTGCTAGGCATTATGCTGAGCTCTTGGGTTACAGAGATAAATAATGCACAGGGCCCTGTCTCTTCTAGCTTTTAATCTAGTGGAGATCCACACATAACAGGGGAAATGACTCCTGGCAAAGGCTGGGGAATCTAGGGGTCCATACTTGAATGATGGCTAGAAAGATGAGGAGGGGTACTGTTATGAAGTAAAAGGGAGGGGCATTCCTGTGCTGATGGGTGAAACGTAGTCTCAGGTAAAGAGAAAACTTGTTAGTGGGAGAGTTGAGAAAGAGTTAGAAATTAACATGGAGTCTCTTTGTCAGCAGTCTTTGCATGGAGAATAAACAGGATATGACCTAGCTTATAGGTATATAACCCTTTTGTTTTCTACCTCTGGATCTTCATATATTTAAGTCTTTCTGTTTACTATAGATTTTTATTACTCACAGTAGCTAAGATGTGCTTTGGGGTCTCTGAAAAGGTATATTTTGTGGGTTTTTTTTTTTTTTTTTTTGGCCCTGCCTGGATGTAGATCCATGATCGTAACTTCTCAGGAGAAATGTGTGATGGGAAGAGTACACTAGGGCATAGGTTTCAGGCTGAAAGTCATGTATTTGAGACTTAGGAAAGTTGAAGCTGAATAAGCTCCCTTCCCTTCAAGATTGCAGAAACAGTCTGTAATTGGCAGTGCATTTTTATGTTTTCCCAAGTACCAAAAATCTTCCTAAGGAAATGAGATACAGAATACTTCCAAATGAGAGTATTCATCTTGCAATCCATTTGATTGGTGCATTGCCATTCCCTAGTGGAGGAGAATGTATACTTTTTTGCTCATATATGACCCAAATTAGAGTAGTGCCAGGTAATTGTAGATTAGCCTTGTGAGTTTTAGGTACAATAGAGGCTATGGAAATGCATTATGTATTTCATTATGTATAATCTTGGAAATCTACCAAGGGATGTGAAGTATATAAATATAATTTGTCTGTAGAAGACACATAGGTATCACAAGGCACAACCCTGTCATTTACAAGGAAACACATCATGTGTTTACATTTCTCTTTTGTTTAACTTTTCATGCAAAGTTAGCTAGCTTTATTTGGCTTTAAAGTATACAACAAATGAGAAGTAACAAAATATGATGAGAAGCTTAGTGGAAAGCGCCTTGAAGTTTATTGAGTTGAAATGCAGAGATGTTAAATGATGTATCCAAGGTCAACTAGCTAGAAATAACCTAAATTGAGGAGAATCTATGGTATGGTTCTTTCTGTTGCACCGTAGGGCAGAGATGCATCTATAAAAAGAACATGACACATCTGAGAAGACACAGCCAGATAGAATATTATATGCAGATGCAGGAACTCAGGAGGCAAGCAGTTTCAGGTCATTTAGCATACACATACTTGATTGGGTTCTGAACTTATCTCTGTGTGCAGCATTGCCTAGCCGCCCATGCTTCTAATGATTAATCTGAGTCATCAAGGAAAAGTTAACTTCTGTCCTTTATCCTCTGTGTAAAAATACATTAAGAATAGTTCCATCCAAGTAGTTCATTTATTTTTCTTGTAATTTGCAATGGAAAGAAAACGTCAGAACATAAATAGCCCTAAGAATGCTATTTAAATGAGGCTTAATGCTGGAAAACCACACCTCTCCTGTGACCAGAATACTATTCATTAGCATCACAGAATTCCTAGCGTGTACTGTACACCTTACATGACCTTCTCTGGGTCAGACTCCTTGCTTCAAAATGGTAGCTCAGGCTCCTCCTGGAGGAAGGCAAAAGACTCCCAAGAAACATGGTTTTCATTGCTTTATATCTTGACTTAAGAGGTAGGTCCCTTAAATGCCATTGCACATTGTCCACTTTTTCCTCTGGGTTTGAGCATTACTATATGTTATCCGTTTTGTTAGTATATGTTCCAACTTTAGCTTGCTCCTTCATCTTGGAATTTTTATGTCTCTCTTCACTCATTTCTGCCCATTTTCTTAATTTCCCTAACTAGTTTGAACCTAAAGTAGGGCAGTGTAAAAATCATCAATGATAGGCATTGTGAATATTAGATATATAGAGGCATACACAAATATACCTAAACCTACCTCAAATGATCCTTCTTGGTTCAATCCTTGTGGTTCTTACTCAGATCTTCCTTCTCCTCTCTGATGGCCTACATCAGTATTTCTAAGCAAAAGTACACTTTATTATGATCTTGGAAAGCATTCTCATTTGTCTTTATAGGGCAGATCAGGAAACACATCTTAGAGGCCTTTTAAAAGTAAATCAACTTGTTAGAATTTAACACTCACACTTTCATATTTAACAGTATCCCAAATAGTTATTTTGATGGCAGTGATGGCCTTGATCATAAATAGGTGTTTGTGACATTTTTAGCTATAAAACTGGCAGGTGAACCTGGGTACTACTGGTTTATGCCTGTCAACCTAGTTATTCCTGTTGCTAAGATCTTAGGAACTCCATTCAAAACCAGCCCAAACAGGAAAGTTCTAGATTTTTCTCTCCAGTTAACCAACCAAAAGCCAGAAGACCAGCTGTAACTTAAGTGTTACACCTTAAGAATGACCACCTTGAGGGGAAAAGCTAAGGGATGATACCCAGGCCCTGAGTTCAAGTACCAGTTGTGGTACGTACACATGTGCGCGCGCGCACACACACACACACACACACACACACACACACACACACACACAAAGAAAAAAAGAAAAAAAAGAAAAAGAAATACAATCAAGTGTGGGTCCAAGCGTAAATGAATGAAATTCATTACAATTTCTCCTTCACATGGAAGATTCGATAAAAGACAGTTGTAAATTGAGAATACTAATGATATTTGATTGTACTTTATATTTGTATTTGTATTTGGTATTTGATTGTATTTTATCTTTAGTGTGCTGGGAGGTGCTGGGCTGTGGGTCAAAGGCCTTGGCTCCCAGTGTTGGTTAGAAAGATTGGTTAGATTCTATTCTGTTGAATAGAAGATTGTAGAGGATTGGCGGCAACCTACAGAATTGATGGCTTTGTGTGTCTGTGAGTAGAATTTGTATTTCAGCTTGGTCTTTTTGCACATGGACCTTCAAGAGGCCGTGGAGGTCAGGATGGCATTCAAGCTGTCCTCAAATAAGAGTTGGCCATCCTTTTCTTACAAATCCCCAAGGCAGCCACATTCCATGACCTCTGCTCACTGCACATTTCAGAGCCTCACTGTCATACTTGTAAGGCATTCTTCCTAAATCCTATTTTTAATCCTGCCTCCTTCCCATCATAGCTTGTGTTTCTTTGGTATCTTTCAAAACACTACAAAACACTTTTACTACTTTAAATAAACTTTTTCTACACTAAATACAATTTTATTATCTTCTTTTTTGCTATTTTTATTGTAATTAATAGAAGGGTTAGTTTATATTCACCACATAGAAGGTACATTACTTCACACATATTGATACCACTTCTCATGTTTTTGTTATTATCTTCTTTTGAATAAAAAATGACACCGATCATGGTGTATTCATTTGAGAAACATCAGAGAATATTAGAAGATGAGCAGAGTTAGACTACCATCATCCACGTGTGGAGCCTGGATGTATCTCTTCTTAGGTTCTGTCCATATGTTGATGTTAAGAATTTCATATTTACTGTTCTGTATTGCTTCATAAGTGATTTTCTCAGTAACTTTGCTCATAATTTATGTACCATTCACCCATATCTGTCCATATCTGTCCACTCCTGACACATATTTAAGGTAGCTATTTTCTAGCGTTAACCTAATCCTATGCATAATTCAAGATAAATAAACTGTGAACTAGGTAAAAAAAGAATTTCATATTTACTTTAATATTTAAGAATATGCTTTTGCATATCAGTGGCCATGTTTCTACATAGTTTGAAATTATCATGTGATATTTTCCTTTGTGTGTCTATGATATATGATACTATAACCCTTTCCTATTTTTTGGACCCTTTTGGTGCTTCCAAGATTTAGTCATTAAGGGCAACAGGAAACTAAATACTATTTTGCATATCCTTAATTATTGTGGATAAATTCCACATGGTGACATTTCTAGAACATAAAGCATGTGTGGCGTTTGTTGCTTTCTGTCAAAATACCTGCAGTTTACAATTGCCACCCACTAGAGGAGGAGTGGCCTGCCCTTAATTTGAAGTTACTCTACAAGGTGCAAAAGGTAACTCACTGGCCTGAGAAGGTTAGTATTTACTAGCTTGAAGAGAAAGCTCTCACAGGGAGTTAATAAGTTCTAATGAAATCCCATTCACTTTATGTCTTTTAGTCAAAGTGGGAAATCCAAATGTGTCTATTCACTTTTAAAAAGGAAAGAATGGTAGCTGGCGGGGGGGGGGGGGCGCTCACACCTGTCATCCTTGGCTTCTCAGGAGGCTGAAATGTGAACATGGCAGTTTGAAGCAAGCTCCGATGAGAAAGTACTTGACAATCTTATCTCCACTCAGCAGTCAAAAAGTGGAGCTATGGCCCAAGTGGTAAGAGTGGTATAGCCCTGAGTTAAAAACATCAGGGACAGTGCTCAAGAACAATGCTTAGGCCCTGACTTCAGGTCCCCCCAAAAAACCATGAGAAAGGAAATAAGAGTTTGAGAGCCATATGCACTCATGTATATATTTTCCTCATTTTCTTGCCTTTGAATCAAGTCATTCTCCACATTCTTCCTTCATGGACTGTGCACCATGCCATAGAGCCTAAACAATCACATAGACGTTAAGTACACAGTCTCTGCCTGGGGACAGTGAAGGATGTATCCCTCACACCAGCCTTGCCGGCAAATCATGTCACTCTTCTGCACTGGACTTTCTTTAAGTAATTAAAGGCTAGCATGTGTATGTTAAATAGAAGGAGGAGGACACTTTTTTTCTATTTCTGGTTTCTTTATTTCCAGTTTTGGGTTTTTTTTTTGGTAGATCATGGGGCTTGAACTCGGCCTGGGGGAGGAGGACATTTTTAAGTTTCATGGAAATCGAATAAATGGACCATCACAAAAAATGTATGCTCTTAGAATAAGGTATTTCCTATGAGAATTGGATGAACGTGTTTTCCCAATAATTTAGGTAATTTTGGACAATGTCATCCTTCCCTCATTCCCTCTCAGTTTTCCCCTCCCATCCCATACATAAGTTGTATAATTCATTTTCAACATAGTGTCTAGAGAGTGTTACTGCTGCATTTGTTCACTCTTTGTCTCCATTTCTATGTTTTGCCCCCCTTTACCCTCCCAAAGGCAGATTAATGAACAGACAAGACCAAAGGCAAAATAAGAATCAAGTCTTATTTTTGTTTCTTGGACCTTCATTTCAATAAATACTATTTTATATGACCCGAGGCACAGAGTTAATTACTTTTTTTTTTTTTTTTTTTTTGGCCAGCCATGAGGCTTGAACTCAGGGACTGGACACTATTCCTGGGCTTCTTTTGCTCAATGCTAGTAGCACTCTACCATTTGAGCCTCAGTGCCACTTTTGACTTTTTCTGTGTATGTGGTACTGAGCAATGGAACCCAGGAGTTCAGGCATGCGAGGTGAGTACTCTACCTCTAAGCCACATTCCCATCCCTGTTTCTTTTTAAATAAAATTTTGAGAAATGTAGTCATATATAGGTGTCTCATGCCTATTATCACTCGAGCGATGAAAGAGGCTGAGATCTGATGATCATGATTTGAAGACATCCTAGGCAATAGAATCCAAGAAACCCTTATCCATGATTAACTAGTAAACATGGACCACCAACAGTGAGCCAAAAAAGTGAATGAGAGCTTAAGACCCAGAGTTAAAGCTTCCGTAACTGCATAGAAAAAAAGGAGGGGGGGGGAGATAAAAAGGTACTGTCTTTGGAAAATGAACTTTTAATAGTAGCAACATTTATTAAAATTAAGAAAGCATGGCACATTTATTTATAGAGCAGTATGTTTGTGTTAATGTTGGAGTGTCACATAGGAAGGACATAAACTGCAAAGGAATTGGCAAGGCAAAATTTATTTCTACAGAAGGGGACTCCATCAGCCAAAAATCTGGTATACAATTACACAGAGTAGTCATGCTGCTCCCTTTTTATGCCTAACCCAACAGGCTCCGTCCCTCTGCTTATATTGGCTGAGCTCAGGTTCACCCCTTCACAGGATGCAATTGAAATTCAAGGAGCTTCTAACTGGATGTCTTAGTTAATTGTGCCCTGGCAAGTTTTTACAACACTCCTTTTACAATGTATCTGGTTTGCTCAGGTTTGACTTCTGGACCCTGATCCCAGGGAATTCTCCACTTGGGACAGTTTGAATTCTTTGGGTCTACCCATCTCTTAATTTTGGGTAGGGTATAGCCTGTGACCTTGGTGTTGTGCTGAATCTAAGGAAAGTTGTTCATTACTTAGTTTGTTCAGCTTTTCATTTGTCGTTAGGACTTATGACTGACTTGCAATCTTCTTCTATTTTGTGTTGGATAGGAATCTGGAAGTCCTAGATGATAGTTTTAGTTCTTCCAAAAGTGCTAATGCATTTTGAGACCCTGGTTCTTTTCCTAGTAACGTTCTAGGCAATTTTTTCATTTAACATTTCCAATATTGATATATAATCTGAGAAATTTGGCTTTAATAATTAAAAGTCCAGCAGAGGTGAGAGATCTACACAAGGCACAGAGTCTAGTTGGGATAATTACAAAAACAAATCACTAGCTATTCTGTGTAATGGGAAATAATTTGTTATGTACTCCTTCTCCCATTCCCAGTAGGTTAAATACTTAGTATAAGATAGTGTAAGATAGCAGGTGTACTGTTCATGGAATTCTCTTGAGCATAGATTAGATAATAATATAACCCAGACCCCTGCATGATGAAAGTATTCTCAAATACCCATTTGTTGCCCAGCTTAAAGCAGTCTAACAAATTTCATGCAACAGTTTCAGCTTTACCTATAGAATTTATAAGTTTGTATTAACTAAACTTTAATTGCAACATGTGTCTGCAGGAGAGTGCCCTGAGCATGTGTGCTCTGTGGTTAGAGAGCCAGTCATGCTCAACCTACAGCCTGCTTAGGGACTTTGATTTATCTTCTGATTATCAGTCCCTTAGCCTACTTAGTACTATTGAACATCAGTTTTGAACTCATAGATTGCTTTTTATTTATTTACTTATTTTACTGTTTATTTGTTTATATAGTTTCGCCAGTCCCATGGCTTGAACTCAGGGCCTAAGCACTCTCCTTGGGCTTTCCTAAAGGCCAGTGATCTACACTTGAGTCACAGTACCACTTTATGCATGCTTTGTGCACTCTACCACTAGGCCAAACTTCCAGCCCCCCAAAATTGCTTTTGATTACACAGATTATAGATAAAAGAATGAGGAATACACCAAGCAAAATGAAAAGTCTTTATCCCCTTCTGTCAGCTCCAGAACTCATGTTAGTGTGCTCTTTTCTCTCTTTCACCTCCCATTTACTGTCTTTCACTTATAAGTATGGGTTTTAAAGTTATGGGGGCATATAAACCTTCATTATGAGTTGACATTTTTACCTGCCGTCCAAGATTATTCAGGTTTTCTGACTGCTGGTGGTTAAACCAATTTGTACATACAGAAGAACATTTTCCTCTGACTCATGATGTCCTTGACAATAGGCTTGAGGAAGAGATGGTAGCAGGACTATTACACATGAAATAGATGTTAATTGCAGTGACTAGGAAGGGGTGGATGGTGGGGGGAAGTGGACGAGTCTAATAGCTACTTCCCTGTGGAGTGGCAAAGGCAAGACCATTGTCCTTTAGAACTGAATAGCAAAGTCCTTCCCTTGACAAAAATTGATGAACCAGAGCAAGATCTTGCATACCTCCTTTATTTATATATATTAACCATTTTTATTATACTATGTATGTATTATATAATCTATAACAACCCATATATTATTAATATAATGATAGTTGTATAAGAATATGTAAATGGTACATAATATATAGTATAAGACATATGAAGTAATAAATGTAAATTTTAAATCACAAAATATAAATACAAATTATATAAACATTAACATGTTTGTGTGCGTGTATATATGGGGGGTAAGGGACACTGAATATGGTGTGGTATGCTAATTGCTCCATTCCCTACTAATAGCCAATTGGAGATATTAAGGGAACACTTGGATTATCATTCTGGATCTTGAGAGAAAGAAGTTATGGCTGAAAATACACAGTTGGATTCCACTGCTGAATTCCTGTAGTTAATTAGTAGGGTCTGATTGTGCAGGTTATATCACTTACCTCTTTTTCAGTGAGTGCAGGCACGATGAAGACTGAGTAGGGGACTTCATGATTGTTTGTGGCTGAGGTATGGAGTGAGGTCGTTTGATATTCTAGCCTCTAGGGATCTAGTGGTACCCTTCCTGTTTATGTCTTTCAAAAAAATTATTTCCCACTTGTGTATCCAACGTCTCCAGAAGGATTGGGAAAGAAGCCAGAGGGAGATAATGGTGCCAAACTGGATTGAGATCCACTGAAGTGTTAAGTGTGGAGAAACTTTGCTCAAGACATAGAGTGCAGTCCACATGTGCAGTATTATATTTTCCAGTAAATAATATGTAATTTAGTGGTTTCTCAGATGCCATTAATAAAAAAACACAATAGTCTAGGACCACCCCATAACCCTAACATTTCTAATGACATTATTTAAGCATAAACAAGTTGATGTTTGTGTTAAGAAATAGAGGAAATACTTGGTTTTTAGTATAGAGATTATTTATATTTCTGTGGAGTCACAGAGTATTATTGCCCCCAAGAATACAAATTCTATCTTCTGTTTTCTTGTTTTTGTTTTTTGCTGGAAGTATGTATCTCCCTCTTTGTTTGGAGTTTTATAGTTGTCTATAGTATAGGGGGATTTTGAAGCTAATTTAGTTGATTATTCACTGGCCATGCCTAAGACTTGGACTAGAGATATCTCCCATGTTGTCCTAATAGCAAAATCACTGCTCCTTTCTTTCCATTACATTTGCTTTAAGTAATAGATACTTACACACCCTTTTTGAGAATCCTTGCACATGTTTAGTGGATAATTTGTGTAAGGGAAAAGGAAATAAGGATTTCAAAGAAATTTTTTCTTGATCATTTCCCTGCCAGTTCATTATGAACTGTAAATGCCCTTAATATTAGGTGTTATTGTACTTAAATATTGAAGTCCTGTTTATTCTGTTTTATTAGATCTTGTCATCCAGCGTAATATTCTTTCTTGATAAAGTGTTGATAATGATGTGGAGTGAATCTTTCTTTTTTTCTTTTTCCGATTTGTGGGTCATGTGGCTTGAACTCTGCCTGGGCGCTGTCCCTGACTCTTCAGCTCAAGGCTACTGCCCTACCCTTGAGCCAAGCCCCACTTCCTATTTTCTAGAGGTTAATTGGAGATAAGAGTCTCAGGTCTTTTTGTGCCCCGTGTGGCTTTGAACCTTGATCCTCAGATCTCAGCTTCCTGAGTAGCTAGGATTACAGGCTGGCTCCAGCCTGCCAGCTGAAGCAGTGATTCTTACATGGATTATTTTCATCTCTTCCCTGGCAACATTTGTAAGTCTCTGGAAGATTCTTGTTTGCCATATGTGAGAGGATGACATTCGACTAGTAAAAATTCAAAGTTGCTGCCAAGCATCCTTGAATGCATGGGACAGCTCCAGCAAGTTAACTGGGTGGGACTGTCCCTGGGCAGAGGCAGAGAGGTCCTGCTATAAACAAGGATGGCTGTGAATTTCTTATGTAGAGTAACTTTCCCAGGGCTCTTTCCATAATGACGTGGATTTAACCGGATTCTGCGCCATATAACTAAAAGAAATGGAAAATCTCTTTAGGTATCGTAAGTGCTACAGGTTCACATGTACAGGTTTGGGGATTTTGTTGGTGATTAAAAAAAAAAATTAGTGGGACAGAAAAAGAGGCTGGTTGCAAGTAACAAACCTTAAGAAGTGCTGTCCAGTTATGTAACGCCTTAGTCATTTTACATGTTTCAGAGAATGAATTTTGTTTCTTTTCAGACTTCCTTTGTGTTCTGTTTCAGAAGAAGAAAAGTACTCATAAATGGAAACTGTGAATTTCATTTATTTATTCTCCCTCTCTAACTCCCTCTCTCTCTCATTGCCTCCCTTTCGATCCTCTCCTTTCCTCATCTACCCTATTTTTCCCCCTCCCTCTCCCCCTCCCTCTCCGTCTGTCTCTGTCTCTGTCTCTCTGTTTCTCTCTCCTCTCTCTCTCTCTCTCTCTCTCTCTCTCTCTCTCTCTCTCTCTCTCTCTCTCTCTCTCTCTCTCTCTCTCTCAGTCTCTGCCTGCCTTTCTCTCTCTCCTTCCCCCGACTTCTCTCCTCTCCTTCTTTCTTCCTTTCTCCATGGTAATGATGGGTCTGAAGTGTGGAAAACAAGGATGGGCAAAGTTGTCTCCATGGCAATGCGATAGCATGTAAGTACAGAGAAATGGTAGGAATGCTGGCTCCACTGGCTCTACATACTCACTTCGGAGTTTGAGCAGCTCTTGTTTTCTATCCTTTGCGATCCTGTGCCATCTTCCTATCATTTTGAAAGCTTCCAATAACCAGAAACTTTTCTGGTTATGCCTTTATTCCATTTGTTGCAATACGAAACACTTTTCTTTTTTTTCCATACACTTGTGTAATTATGCGAAGGTCTTTTAATTTGGAACTGCATCATACAACACTTGATTATAGGAGAGGGCATCAGAGACTTTGTGGTTATATTTAGTAGTCAGAGAACATTGAATGTCCCCAGTGGAATGCTTATAGAGAGATGATTTGTGTCCCTATTGAAATGAGCAGATAGAGTAGCTCATGGCTGTTATACATGAGCAATATATATTAGGTCAGTCAGGCTTTCATGCACCTTGCCATCAGTTGTCTGTCATCAGTCCTGTCGTCAATCCAACCATTTCCATTTTGGTTATATATTTAGCATATTCTATAGACAAGCATGAATGTGGTTGCAATTACCATTATTTAATTTTTACATAGTATATGCTAATATTTATAAAAGACTTAAGCATGCTAAGCACTTTAGAGATATTATCTCTTTGAAATCTAAATGAATTCTATTAAGTGGAACGTCATGAACATTTTATAGAAAAGTATAACCATGAGAAGCTCATGCAGCTGATGAATGGTTGTCAGAGTCTAAATCAGGAGATGTGATGACCAGGCCATGACAATAGGCATCAATATTTTATACTAGCTGAAGATAGCTGGGCACTGGTGGTTCATGCCTATAATGCTAGCTACTCAGGAGGCTGAGATCTGAGGATCACAGTTCAAAACCAGCCCACGCACAAAAAGTCCCTGAAACTCTTATCTCTAATTAACCACAAGAAAATTGGAAGTGGCACTGTGGCTCAAGTGATAGAGCGCTAGCCTTGAGCTGAAGAGCTCAAGGACAGTGCCCAGGCTCAGAGTTTAAGTGCCATGACTGACTCCTCCCCACAAAAAACTATATAACAATGAAAGTACATAGAAGCTGGAACTGTGGTGCATACCTGCAATCTCAGCTATTGGGAAGATAAAGACAAGGGGACCTCGAATCTTAGGCTACAGCATGACAGTATGCAGATAGAGCCAGTGAAGCCAGTGTTTCTAACATTCCCTGTAAGTTACAGAGGCCCTCTTTGAAAAATAAAAGGCTAGGTTTGTGACTTACATGGTAAAGTCCTTATCTAGCCTAGAAGCGGCCCGGAATTCCATCATTAGTCTCCTCCTCCTCCTGAAAAAAAACAGTGTACACACACAAAAAAACAGTATACATAAAAAATATAAAGCAGGCAGAATTATTGAGAATGACATTGGGGGTAAGCTCGAAATAGATCATTAGCAGTATTGCCAATAAAAATTGTTAAAAATAGTAGAAATGAATTATGTATGTAATTCAACTATTTTTAATTGATCTTTAATTGGTATGACACAAACGGTTTCAGAATTTTTTTAAAAAATTGCAACTTTAAGTGGATACCCTTGTAATTCGCCACATTGCATTTTGGGTAAAACTTGTACATCTGGCAGTCATCTAGAAAGGAACACCTTTCTCCAGTGCATTCCAAGATCCAGATTATTAGGTAGTGAAATAGAAAATAAAGATATGACTGTGCTTCTTGTGTTTCTCATGTCATTATATGCTTAATTATATACTTGATTATTGTTGACATAATCTTAATTCTATCTTGTTATACCTTTCAATGATGTGATAAATAATACATAATCTATGTTGTGTTTTCTCAGTCCTTAGATAATGCAAAAAGTTATTTACTTAGAGGTTTCAAGGCAGATTAAAAAATATACATGTTTGATACAGTATTTAGACTGAAGGTGGTTTAAGTTAGAAATACAGGAATGTATATGGATTCTTGGAGGAAAAGGTACAAAACGTAGTTCGTTCCTTACTGGTTTCTATACTTTTTTGGCCTTAGTGAAGAAACTTAAGTTCCCTCTGCCCCCCACCCCTAATTGGAATAGCTATAGTTTTAGCAGATTAATATGAAGTCTTATTTCTCTCCTCAACTTTTCACATATTCTCAACTTATTAGCAATCTTTCTTCAGTGTATGTGGGAGATGAATATGGAACAACCTACACTTTAGACAGTTAATCCATTTGGGGTTTGATAAGGAGCCACTTGACGTTATTGTAGACAAGAAAAGGTGGAAATAAAGGTTAGCAATCATTTCCTTTGTTTTCTACAGAAAATAAATGACTTAATACTTGATAGTAATCTTCATTTTCTCCAGACACAAAAGGTTCGTGATTTGATTTCATTTATATTCATTCAGTTTTGAGGATGTTATTTTGATTTCATACAAATGAGTTTTCATAAAAGGGAATGAATGATTGATGCCTCCGTTAAGATACATTACTAAAAATCTTTACTGTTTTGGAATTTGTTGATTTTTTTTTTAAGTTTTGAAAACTCTGAAAGTCAGAATAGGCAAATCCCAATAAAAACGCTGTAAAAGTGTACATTATTTTTGACTATTAATCTAATTAGAGGATTCATTTATATAATTTATTGTTATTACTGTTTTTTACTTTAAACTTGTCCTTTCATGTTGGGATAAATCTGACTTTATTAGTCTATTACATGACTTAAAACTACTTGCTTTGAGAGAAAAACTTCCTGTTAGGATGAAAAACTGTATTGAAATTAAGCAGTATTTTCTTTGGTCCTATAGTGTAGTAGACCCTTTTAGGGACAGAGGCGTAAATACTATGCCTTTCTCTTCTTTTTGGTTTCCTGAACTCAATTTTCTGGGAGAAAAAGTACCATTTTTGATACTCTGCTTATCTCATACCTTCAGTCTGTCATTATATTTCCTCTGAATATGATCTCTCTCCCCCCTCTTTCTCTCATATATATATATATATATATATGTAGACACACACACACACACACACACACACACACACACACACACATGTATATATTTGTTTGTTTCCTCAGGGACTGTCTTAATTCAGGCCACACTCATTCCCTGGGTAGGCATGGTAGACTGTTAGCCAATTGTCCTTTCTGTATCACATCTTTTATTTTGATAGGTCATGGGGCTTGAACTCTGGGCCTGGGTGCTGTCCCTGTGCTTTTCAGCTCAAGGCTACCACTGTACCCCCAGACCCACAGCATCACTTCCCATTTTCTAGAGGTTAATTGAAGATAAGAGTCTCACAAGTCTTTAGTGCCCAGGCTGGCTTTGAACCGCAGTCCTCAGATATCAGCCTCCTGAGTAGCTAGGATTACAGTCCCGGCTCTGTATCACATCTTGTAGAAGCCACTTTCCAACTTGTTTCCTTTACTATATGGATACAAAGACTGTCATCTAATATGCCTTCATGTCTCTATTCTACCTTGTTTATTTGTCCAAACACATTTCATCCCTACTTACTGCTTTTGAGTTCTCATAAGACAATGATCCTTTCTCTCTTGTTTACTGACACCCCTAGCATCCGGCACACCACAGACATTAGAAATGTTTTGAATGAATTACCATAACATGCATGATCCTTCAAGTTACCTTTCTCAGCTAGCCTTAATCAATTGTTTTCTTTCCTCAATAATAGAATAGAAATTGATGGCTTATGATTTCTATGTTATTTTCCTCTCATCTCTCAAAAGCCAAATTAATACCTCCTAGACCCGGGAAACTGAATTGACCTTATATTTATGCCTTCTTTCCCTCTCAGCCCAAATGGTTTACTGAGCACATACTACTATATGTTCGATACAATTTTAAGTTTAAGGATGGAATAGAAAGACAAATCCTCCTGGTATTTATATTCTAGTAATGAGAGATTCTGTCAGGTGTAAATATTGCTGTGACACAAAATATTCCCAGGCTTGGAGGCAAGTGCATTATTAATATTTAGCCTGATGAGAATAGTAGAAAATGGGGTTGCATAGGTGGCTAGAGACACCTGCTATGGAGCAGGATAATGGGATTAGTGTAATCTCCCCTTAGAGTGTGTGTGCGTGTATGCACACGTGTATGTGCACACACACACATGCAGACCTATAAATACACCTGAACACCACCTTATAGCTTTTATTGCTTAAGGCTGGTGTTCTGCTACTTGATCCACAGCTCTGCTTCCTTCTTTTCTGGGTTAATTAGAGGTAAGAGCCCCCTGGGCTTTCTTGCCTTGGGCTTGCTTCAAATAATAATCCTCAGATCTCACCTAGACCCCAGGTATACTCCTGGGGTGAACCACTACTGCCTGATTTACTTCCTCCCTAATGTTCACTGATGTATCCTAGATAACTGGAACATGGTTCCTGGCCTTCATGTATGTATGTATGTATGTATGTATGTATGTATGTATGTATGTATTTTTTTGCCAGTCCTGGCTTGAGCTCAGGACCTGAGCACTGTCCTTGGACTTTCTCAAGGCTAGAGCTTTACCACTTGAGCCACAGCACCACTTTCAGCATCACTTTTTTTTCCTATGTATATGGTACCGAGGAATCGAACCCAGGTCTTCGTGCATGCTAGGCAAGCACTTTCACCACTGGGCCAAACTCTCAGCCCCTAATTCATTTAATTTTTGATGCTGGTTCCAGGGCTTCAATTCTGACACTGAGCATTGTTCCTGAGCTCTTCTGCGCAAGGCTAGCACTCTACCACTTGGAGCCAAAGCACCATTTCCAGTTTTCTTTTGGTTAACCGGAGTTAAGAGTCTCTTGGACTTTCGTGCTCAGTCTGGCTTTGTATCAGGATCTTCAGATTTCTGCCTCCTTAGTAGCTAGGGTTACAGGTATGAGCCATGGACAACCATCCCCCACACAAGGCTAGAGGTCTACCACTTCTTACCACAGCTCCTTCAGGCTTTTTGATTGCATAATAGGAGAGAAGTGTCTTTCAAGGGGATGTTTTTCTGCCCGGGCTGGTGTTGAATTGCTGTCCTCAGATCTCAGCCTGGAGTAGCTCTGATGACAGGCATAAGCCACTAGGCACCCTGCTGTTTCTATTTTTTGATTAGCAACTGCTATACTTATTGTGGTTGTGTCCCAAGTGTCTTTCCTAAATTCTATGTATTGGGCCTTTCTACTTCACTGGCCCTTCTGGTTGTTTGTGCTTGATTCCTGGGATGATAACTGTACCTAGGAAGGAGACTGGGGCATGGGTCAGATAACATGTGCAGCTTTCTTTTCTGTTTTACCCGCTTCTGTTTCCTAGCTCTGGATTGTTAGAGTGGAGCTTGGGTGGGAGTTTCTGCCAGGTCTGCTTCCTGGGGAAGATTTTGCTTCCAATTTGTTTTCCAGAACTGAATTTAAAAATTCTTTGTTACCTTCACCTGACACCAAGCCTAGTTGCCTATCCCTCCCAACACCCATACCTGCTCTCCCATATTGTATCTCCCTCTCTGTCTGGAAAGTTGCTAACTGTCCTGAGGAATGAGGTGTTGTCATCACTCTCTAGGGCTTGCTTGGTAATGGGCTTGCAATCTCCTGCCATGGTGTTTTTTCCACCCAGCCCTGGGATTCCCATGTGGTAAGTAGAGGATGGAGGCATAGCTGGGCCCCTTGATGCCCACTGATCTCTAGATCTGGGCAACTCATGCCTTACCCCCTCCCAAATGTATATAGTTCTTTGGAGTATCGATGACAGAAATGCCTCCTCAGTCCACGTTGTGTGAAGGCTGTTAGGGGAAAATATTACATACGAGCTCAGATGTCATTTTTTTGCAAAATGAACAAGGAAAAAAAAGGCATGCATTCATTCCTAAAAATGTACAGCCATGTGTCCCTATGTTCTATGTGTTGTTGATTTTATCATGCACACATCCCATGTGTACTTACCCAAACATCTGATAGCCACAACCTCCCTAGATGATGTTGCAGTGGGGAGACTGAGTCTGGCCAGCACCTTTTTGGCAACATGGTAGATGGTAGGGTCTGGCATCTTGTCTTCATGGTGTGGGAAGTTGAAGCTCCTACCTGCCAGGTGATAGGTATGCCTGAATGCCTGGAGCTGGCACTGGGCTGATAGGTTACTAAACCTGTCAGTCCAGTGCCTGGAACTGGAGTTTCCTATGACCCTGCCTGCTGCCTGACCCAGGCTCAGGCTCCATGATGCCATGCCACATGCCTCTGTGTGTCTTGTCTCCTGTCTCTTCTTGGGTCACCATGGTGTCCCATTTCAGCCCTCTCCCATTGCACTTAAATCTGTTTTATTACTGCTGTTTTTGTTCTTTCTTTCCTCTCCAGCTTTCATGGCTCAGTTTCCTAAAGTGTTGTGTATTTACTGGCTGCGGGTCTTTGAGACAGGAGTCCACCATGGAGTCACCAGCCTTTTAATAAAGACTCCAAAATGTGGTGCCTCTCCCTCTCCTCCCTTCCTCTCCCTCTCCCTCTCTCTCTTTCTCTCTCTCTCTCTTCCTCCCCCTCTTCCCCCCTCTTCCCCTTCCTCCCTCTCTATTTCTGTGGGTCATGGGACTTGAACTTGGCTAGGTAGCTGTCCCTGAGCTCTTCAGCTCAAGGCTACCACCCTACCCCTGGGCCTGGGTACTGTCCCTAAACTCTTCAGCTCAAGGCTACTGCCTTACCCTTGAGCCAAGCCCCATTTCTCTTTTTTAGAGGTTAATTGGAGATAAGAGTCTCAGGTCCTTTTGTGCCCAGGCTAGCTTTGAACCTCAGATCCTCAGATCTCAGCCTCCAGAGTAGCTAGGATTACAGGTATAAGCCACCTTGCCAGGCTGGCTTTTCTCTTTTATCACCTGACAACAATATCATCTTCTGGAGTACCTGGTGTGTTTTTTTTTGTTTGTTTTTGTTTTGTTTTTTTGTGGGTCATGGCTCTTCGGCTCAATGCTACAGCCCTACCCTTGAGCCTAACTCCATTTCTTGTTTTCTGGAGGTTAATTGGAAATAAGAGTCTCAGGTCCTTTTATGCCCGGGCTGGCTTTGAACCTTGATCCTCAGATCTCAGCCTCTTGAGTAGCTAGGACTACAAGCGTGAGCTCCCGCTCCTGGCTTAAGTTCCATATTTTATTTTGAATTGGATATGTTTGCTTTTTCTGAAGAGCATTCATTTGAGCTCAGACCAGAACTGACCATTTATCAAGGTCAGTGTAGCACTGTCACATTTATAGTCAGGAGTTGTACAACAGTTGTGTAAGCTAGGCGTTGTTGTGATACTTTCACCCTGTTGTAATAACAGGTGACACCTTGACCCTTGCCATCTGGATGAAGTAAGTTTTCACATTACATATGATGCTTATCTCCTTTGAGAGAGATGATTTTGTATGTTTCAGTGTGGGATTTTTATGGATGGGTTTTGTGTTTGAGACCTTTGACAGTGGTGTGAATGTATGGACTATTGGAGCTAAAGAGAACTGAAATCAGTCTCAGTAGAGAGAGTGACCCTCCCTAGCTGGGACTTGTAATACGGCTAATAAAATAGTCACTAGTTCAGTGCACATTCTCCTAATCAGTAGTGAAAGAAGATAGCTGTATGAGAATGACAAAGTCCTTACTGTGATGTGTGTTTTATACCATTTCAAGTATTTTAGCTGTCTCCTCTACAAAACTAAATTGCCATTGAAGATATGTGAGCAGAGAGAAAAACAGGCATTTATATTGAATCTTAGCAATGATAAATGAAGCGTAATACCAAAATGCACTCATCATAAGTAGAAGATATAGATGAAGTAGTTTATCACCTCAGTACATGAAACTTTTTTGAAAATATCAAATGAAATATTCCTATGATATGAATATTTTAAAAATACAACGCACAGCAGATGAGATTACCTTAGATTTTCCTGCATGTTGAAATCAAGATAGGACTGACTTGCTCAATTAATTATGAGGCATTTTAAGAATAGAACACTAATACTGTTAAGTTAAAAAAATACATTGAAAACTTGTTTTAAAAAAATACGAAATAGGCTGAGAGCGTGGTCTAATGGTAGAGTGCTTCCTAGCATGCACCAAGCCCTGGGTTTGATTCCTCAGTGCCACATATACAGAAAAGACCAAAAGTGGTGCTGTGGCTCAAGTGATAGAGCACTAGCATTGAGAAAGCCCAAGGACAGTGCTCAGGCCCTAAGTTAAAAACTGAGACTGGCAAAAAAAAATATAAAATAGCTTTGAATTCAGAGGATCTTATAATGGGCTATTAGTTTTGTCTTCTTTAATCAGGGAGGGATGCATTGGTTTTCTTATATTTCAGAGCAGGTTTTGGAATTAGTTATTGACCTCTTATTTACTCGACCTGGAATATCTACATTTGGATTGGGAAAAATTGCTATTGCAATTACTTTTATGGTTGTTGATATGGTGCAGGTTTATCATGAAAGAGCAGAAGTTGACATCGCTCTGCGCGCGTGTGTGCGTGTGTGCGTGTGCGTGCGTGCGTGCATGCGTGCGTGTGTGTGTGTGTGTGTGTGTGTGTGTGTGTGTGTATACATGCACACAAAAACCTAATTTCTCTGTAACCGGATTGTGTTGCTGTTTTTGTGTAGTTTTCACAGGATGATACTCTTGAGTCAGTTGGTAAGCCTGCGTTAGAAATCTTTAAGAATCTATTCTAGCAGTGAGTGAATAACTAGGTTCAGTGAATCCTATATCACTCCTCCCTTGTCTCTTACACCCCTGTTGAGTATAACATGGACACAGGGCTGGGCTTTCTCACCAGCTATAGCCAAACAGGAAGACTGAAGACGACACATAGGTAAATCACACTTCCAACAGAGAGCAAAACATGTATTAGCAGTTTCTTTGGAATTAGGAAAGAAAACGTAGTATAAAAACAAGTGGTTGAATAATGGCTGACTGGCTCCTTATTTTTCAATTGTGTGAACTTATCTTTATTCAGGAGGGAGAGGTGAATGCCTGCATTGTTGGGGGAGGTTGAGGCAAGTTGTAGAAGTTAACCTAGGAAGTCACTTCCACTACATGTGACTATGAAGTACTGTCACAGTAGATGAGCTCCTTCAATTATTTGTTTCTCAGATGAAATGATTTATGCAAATGTGTGCCTGTACGTAAATAGGATACATATCCACATGTAAGTTAGAACTCTGAGTATCTAATATCAACATGTTTGCTAGCACATTAATAATAAAAAGAATGCTGTGGCATTAAAATGGATGACTATATAATTTTATTTGCCTCTTGGAAATCCATTGAGCTATTGATTCCACAGCAAATGTGTTTTGATTAAGATCAAAGGAAGATATATCTGACAGTGATTCCAAATTATTACAAAGCTATTACATATTTAATGTCTATAGCCTTCTGAGATTGTCATGTATTTGATTTTTAGCCTTGTGAGCTAAATCTACCAATGCCTTCTCCCAAGGACTGTATATTCCATGCTGTATAAATACTCCACAGGCTCATGGAGGTGCCTGGGTGGTTTGAACACATTGTGGGCTTCAGAACTTGTTTATTCTAAGCAAGGATAGAATCATGAATGCAGAAATACATATGCTGTATGTATGTATGCATGCATGTGTGTGTGTGTATGTATGTATGTATGTATGTATGTATGTATGTATGTATGTATATGCCTGAAAGTTATTTCCACTAATTATCACTGTACTAATTGAAGGAGTTTAACCATTGGGACTTCTTTTACTAGCTGGGAACATTACTAGTATGTATAATGTTGTTATGGATGTGGTGGTGAATGAGCCAGGAAAATCAGAAAGCTAGAATTATTTCTAAGGAGGATTTGATTTCTGATTTAAAAACAACATAGTTTTCATAGTTTTTATATGAGTGAGAATTTATTTCCTTGTTTGAATGCTTATAAAATTATGTAAGACCACCAGTAAGAATATTGAGAAACTTTTTGTGAAAATATAGTGGTCTTTAAGTGTGCTAAGTGAAACAAGGACCTGGCTAGGTTTTCATGATCTATTAGTTTGTAACTTCAAAGACTCTAGTTAGCTTGCATTTTTTCATATGTTTTTTATTGTAATTAATAGAAGCATTACATTATATTCGCCAGATAGAAGGAGTTTTCATTTTTTTTAAACTATTGAGTTTATCACAGCTAGTGGGGAAAGTGGTTAGACTATATCAGCTATAAATTGGTACAAAGCACTAAAAGGGACATTAGCCTTTAATCAGATTCTAACAGTCCATTAACTTGGTGTTCTAGAATCCCTTTGTCTTTTCTCCTTTGCTTAGGGTTACTATATAAGGCCTTTTTTCCCCCTCCTTTCTTTTTTTTTTTTTTTTTTTTCCCAGTCCTGGGCTTGAGCTCAGGGCCTGAGCACTGTCCTTGGACTTTCTCAAGTCTAGAGCTCTACCACTTGAGCCTCAGCACCACTTCCGGCTTTTTTTTTTCTATGTATGTGGTACCGAGGAATCGAACCTGGGTCTTCATGCGTGCTAGGCAAGCACTTTAACCACTAGGCCAAACTCCCGGTCCCTCCCCCTCCTTCCTCTGAGGTAAGAAGCAGTATCTGTTCATCCTTCTTTGTCTGCCAACCAAACAGCCTCAGGGAGGCTGTTGTGAAGGTGGCTTGCTGGAGTTGTGGTTGGCTGTGAGTAGGAGGCTGGCTGGCTGTGGGAAAATTTTCCTGAGTTGGCTGATGGCAACCCACGATGGCTACTTCCAATTGAATAAACAAGTGGCAGTTTGAGACCACACCTTTTGTTTAAACAGACCTAGTCCTAGCAGAGAGGATTTTAAGTTAGTAACAGAGTAACTGAGCTGGCCAGCAAAGAGCTGATTAGCAAAAGCAGCTTTTTCTTCAGCCCCTAACAATTAAGATGTAAACTCTCCTCTAAAATATGGACAATTCAAAAGCAATGTATAAATAAATTACTGAATAAATAAATAAAATTTGAAAGAATATATCCTCCTAATTTTGCAAATATGTTATTTCTCCACGTAAAGATATGACAGTGATTTTTTTCTATTGTAGTACCTAAATATCTAAATCATGTTGTTATAAGGTGAAAATATACAGAAGCCACATTTTGCCAATTTGAATTTTATATTGATTATTATTATTATTTTTTTTTTTTTGCCAGTCCTGGGCTTGAGCTCAGGGCTTGAGCACTGTCTTTGGCCTTTCTCAAGGCTAGAGCTCTACCACTTGAGACTCAGCACCACTTCCAGCATTTTTCTATGTATGTGGTGAGGAATCGAACCTGGGTCCTCGTGCATGCTAGGCAAGCACTCTACCACTGGCCAAATTCCCTGTCCCCAATTTGAATTTTTGAATCTTTATTACAAGGCCAGTGACTGCATGGCAGACTCTCATCTCAAACTCCAGCAGCCAGAAAACACTCAATACAGTTAGGAAACTGGCCAATTCAGCTCCTATGGAGAGCCATGATGACAGGAGAACAGCCAGGAGACAGGACACAGGACCTGAACCTAGAGACATGTGGCATGGTGTAATGGCGCCTAAGCTGGTTCAACCTATATAGGGTCAAGGCAGGATGGCAGGATCACAGGATGCTCCCAGACCCATGTACTGGACTGACAGATCTGGTAACCTATCACCAAGAGCTCACCCCTAGCTCCAGGCATGTAGGCACCACCAATCACCTGGGAGAGAAGGGCTTTACCTTCCTCCACCAGGAGCACTAGAGCCAGGCCCTAATTTTCCATATTTAAGGCTTTCCTGAGGCCTTATTTTCTCAGAAGCAGAGCCCTCCCAGCTCACCTTGAGGCTAGGCATCTGCGTTTAATGTGTAGCCTTTTCTTACCATTAGACTTTCCAGCACTGGGTGGAGAAATCCCTGCCTCCAATCAGAGGCCCCAGGATGACTGAGAAGCTCCCAGCCCCCAGCACAGGGACTGATGGCTGTGACTCAGTTTCCTTACTTAGGCTCAGCTACCTTATTTCAGACTAAACCTTTTAAACTGCTCATTAGTTAACTGGTATAACAATTTCCTTTTTTTCTTTTAATAATTATTTGTGATGAGAGATGTTACAGAGTTCATTTCTTTGTGTGTACTTTCCTTAATGAAACAATCAAGAAATATGAGGAATAATTCAAGTGTCACTATATTGCACTGTTGATGTTATTTAGCAAAAAGATCAGTATTTTATAATTTGTTGAGATGAAAATATTTAACTGTTTTATGAATACTACATGAAAGATGGTAACATAATTTTGAAATTATACTGACTTATTACTGTTGGGCAAACTAGCAAATTATTATTATTATTTTTTTTTTGGTGGCTTGAAATCAGGGCCTGAGCACTGTCCTTGGTTTTCCGCAGGGTTAGCACTCTACTGTTTGAGCCATAGCACCACTTCTGGCTTTTCTATGTGGTACCAAGGAATCGGGTCTTTGTGCATGCTAGGCAAGCATCCTACCACTAGGCCAAACTCTGGCGGGCTTTGCTTCTTCCCACCTTTAAACATGTAATACATCCCCTTTAAATGTCATGGTCATGTAGCTACATTCTGTAATTGAGCAAAAATAAGAATTTAGTATTATGTGCCCCAATTTAGTCAATATGTTCAGGTCAAAGTTGGCATTCTAAATACGGTTAAATTGAACCTGATTTACATGCAATCCTGACTACCTTCCTAATGTACTGAGTTCAGAAAACCCTTAAAGCAGTGAAAATTGGTAGAAATTAAACCAAACCTTATCTTATAATGTTACTGGAACTACTGTTGAGTCACAATATAAATGCTGCCTTACAAGAGCGAAGAAGCTGAGCCAAGCATGTAAAACCAAAAAGAAATGTTCTTTTGTTAATGTTTTTAAAGAATTCACTTTTAACTGAGTATTTATGTTAGTTGTCTTTAAAAACTAGTTGGGGGATTGACACGTAGAGCTTTAATATTTGACAAGTCTACAACTACTTTGTCTTGCTTGTAAATTATTTAGGCTTTGACAGTAAGTTATATTTTATGTGATTTTCTCTTTTACGGATGTTTGTCCACAGTATAAGATCTGAAACAAAGGAAGCAAGGAACATGCTTTATGTTTTCTTGTATTCTTGAGAACATGACATCTAGATTTCCAGCCTACTAATAAATGCAGGTTTCCACACTCCATTACAGTCTGACCTTTATCCCAGAAGTCAGAAAATAAGACTGATTCATTTCACTTCTTGGTTATTATTTGAAAGGGAATTTTTGATTGGGAGAAATAATTGGTTATGCTGGTATTTTCACTTAATTATATTTCATTGTTAAAGAATTATGTTAGTAGTATCACAGTAGAATATGTTCATTTTAAATCATTTGTAGCTGAATCTTTTTTTTTCTTCCTCTCTCTTCTCAGAATATCAACACCTTTGAGAACAGAATGTTAATGCTTGATGGGATGCCGGCAGTCAGAGTCAAAACAGAACTTCTGGAATCTGAACAAGGGGTAAGCCTTTACTCCCATTCTCTTGATCACAGTGACATTCATTTCCAGAGAATCCTGAGGTTTGTAAGGCACTTGAGCTTTTTCCTTGGCCTAAGCATTTCTCTCAAAGGAAACATTGTATGAACAAATCATCTGAGATTATGGTTTATTATTACCTAGTAACAACTTCAAATATCACTTCATCGGTATTTAGATCATATCCTGACATTAGGAAAGATTGGTGACATGATGAGAAACATGGATAGATTTACACTGGTGAGTGTTCTGAAAAGTTACTAAAACTCCAAACAAGATAAAGTACTAAAACGTAAGATGAGAGTACAAGCTCAATGTCAAATGCTAAATTAGGACAGTACAGAGCACAAGTTAGGGGGTGTTGTTTGTTGGATAAAGTTTTCTTTTGACCTTTGTCTTGATCCTTTATTTTCTTTTGACTCCATGAGGTAGAGGATGGCTGAACAAATGGAGGTCAGTGAATTTGGAAAGTATGACGGGATGTCATTGGACCTTTACAGTCTATGATATTCTTTGAAACTTTGCAATGAAATTTCTAGAACATTTTGAAGAATGACAGACAGGATTGCACAGTTCAATGCTGGTGAAATAACTACCTTATAAAGATTCAGCTTAGTACTCAGGTGGTAAAGAATCCTGAAGAAGCACAGACCACACAGTTTCAAATGTTACTTGTTTGACTTTGAGGAAAAAAAATCATGTGTTCTTCTGAATTTCCTAAGGATGCTCAACAATTTAATTTCAGTATATCTTGCCAAATCATCTGGATAGCATTTTGATGAATTAGTCTGTGATAAATTTGTTCTGTTTCTTTGGAGTTCTGTTTTGATTCACTTCTTAAAATCTACAGGCATTGTCATGAGTTTAAGAAATGTGTTCACTGGGCCGGGCATTTGGCCTAGAAATAGAATGCTTGCCTAGAATGCACAAAGATCTGGTTCAATTCCTAGGTACCATATACATAGAAAAAGCTGAAGTAGTGCTGTGGCTCAAGTGGTAGAGCTCTAGCCTTCAGAAAGCCCAAGAATAGTGCTCAAGCCCTGAGTTCAAGCCCCAAGACTGGCAAAAAACAAAACAAAACAAAATGGAACAAAACTATGTTCTGGGCCTGGCCTGGTGGCTCACACCTGTAATCCTAGCTACTCCAGAGGCTGAGATCTGAGGGTCAAGGTTCAAAGCCAGCCCAGGCACAAAAGGACCTGAGATTCTTATCTCCAATTAACCTCTAGAAAATGGGGCTTGGCTCAAGGGTAGTCAGGTTGGTAGCCTTGAGTTGAAGAGGCTCAGGGATAATTCCCAGGCCCAAGTGTAGTACAGTAGCCTTAAGCTGAAGAGCTCCAGGATAGGGCCTGGGCCCAGAGTTCAAGCCCTATGACTCCGCCCCCTCTATCCCCCCCAAAAAAATCTGTGATCTGCATCACTGGTTAAGGCCAAAGTCACTCATTCCTGTTACCAGTCTAGAACTCCTTAATTCTACACAGTTCTTTCCTCTTCACTGTCAATTTTTAGGTTTCATTGTAAAATTTTCTTGAAGGATTGAGGTATTGCGATAATCAAAGCCAATATACACAGAGATTAATGAATTAGAAGTGTACATTATAGCAAGGGCTTTTCTAACCTTAGTGAAAAAGAAAATATTAGAAGTTCTGAAACAATACATAATGACTGTCCATTAAAACCAATTTTCTTTTTTTTGTATGTGCAAGTAGCATTAATCTTTTAACTGTAATTTGTGAATATTATAACTATTCACAATTCAAATTTAGGTTATAAATACTGGAGAAAAAACATTTTTCTTAAGTCTTTATGTGGTCCTTAAATGTTTGACAATATAATTTTATCTCTTAGGGTATAGTTTCACAAAGAGCAGCTTATAGTATTTAAGGAAATGTGTTATGCGTTACCTTCCTGCACAATAAAATAACTTGTATTTAGTAATATGTAGAACTTTACATCTGTTTCTTTAAATTAGCAGTAACATCTAGCATTTCAGCGATTTTTAGTTTTGGCTACTTCCCTGTTTCTCATTGCAGGCAGTGGGTGGGTGGTAAATACTGTGTAATTTCAGAATGGAAAACCTATTTTTAGCTAAGGAATACTAGAATGTGAAAGATTTTATAATTATTCCTGCATCCAGAATTAAAAAGCATGGTTGAAGTTTAATTCCCCATCAGAAAATACAAAAACCATCAGTAACATTTAAACATTGTACATTATATGATTATGGGCTTTTGTAAAAGATGAGATATGTTTAGTAAAATGAGGAAAAGGTGAAAGATTCTGGATGTTTCTGGCTCATGCCTGTATCCTAGCTGCTCAGGAGATAGGTAGGTCACAGTTTGAAGCTGGCCTGAAAGAAAAGTTCATAAGACTATTTCTAATTAAGCAGCATAAAGGTATAAACCAGCCACAGCTCAAGTAGTAGAGCATGAGCCTTGAGAGAAAAAGCTAAGGGTATAGCTCAAAGGCTCGGAGTTCAAGCCTTATTGACAGAGAGGGGAAGAGGGGAGGTGGAGAGGGAGATTGGAACTTTCTTTCCTGGCTGCAGGCATGATTTTAAAGATATTCTACTTTATGGAAATTTTCTGTTTCCATGCAACATGGAGGCGGATGTTTGTTCTCTCCTGCTTGTTATAAATAGTCAGTCAGGTCTTCAACTGCCAACTGGTTTCTGCCTGTCGGTGTCCCTCAAAGGAACTCAGAGAACCAGTGAGCCCACTGGAAAGCCTAAAGAAAGACTGGCCCCATACCACGATCAGCCTCTTCACTGTGTTGCTCCAATGGCCTCACCTCATTCTCTGAAGAAGCTGTATAACGAAGGGATTTGGCCATTTTTTAAAAAAATCTGAATATAAATTCTTACAGAGCAAGGACTGTGTTTATATTTAGTTTTTGGCACAGAGAAAGTGCTCACTAAATACACAGGTTACTTAACGGTGCCTTCCAACTAGCATAGTGAAAAATACAACAGTCAGTAGCTAGCCATTAGCCCATGTTCTCTGATGGTGATAGTGAACATAAAATCAGAATTAAAGAGGAACATGTCTTCACACTGCTGGCACAGGTCTTGGTGTTGTGGACTAGATAGAAACAGGTATTCACTGAGTGTCTTGTGTCTGACTCGATGTTGCCTGACTCGGATTTGTTACCTAGGTTGTTAGATGTCTTGGTACAGGATCATTACCGTTTACTGAACACGACTTCCATTTTTCTTTACATGTGTGGGCAATACAGCCCACGCTGCTAAGCAGTCTGTAGAAGGCCACATGTCCTTATGCTTCAGGAGCACAGCAAGCTGTGTTGGAGTGACTTTGTTGGTGACCTTTGGGGTGTGTGCCCTGCTGTTACAGGAGCTTTCCAAGTCCTGTCAGCCTTTGGAGCACTTCCCATGTTCTAATATGTTATTAAAGCAAGGGACTGCAGCAGGAAGAAGGGACTGAGAGCTATTACACCTAGAGATGTGAAAGAATGTCGAGAAAGGGCATTGCCTCAGACATCAAATACCCGGGTGCAGTTTAGAATAATGTTGGGAAGTTCCCCTGTACGTTGAGGCCTCACTGATCTTACCTGTACAGTGGATGCCGGGACAAGAATTTGCTGTCAGGATTAGGCTGATATTTTATGTTGCTGAGCAAAGGCCAGAGTTAGGAGAAAGTATTTTCATGAGTGGCCTTTTTTGTCAGGGGCTGGGGAGGGGGGCGCAGGACGTAGTCTGGGGACTTGAACTTGGGGCCTAGGAGCTTTTATGGTCAAGGCCAGCACGCTACCACTTGAGCCATACCTCCACCTCTGGCTTTTTGGTGATTAATTGGAAATGAGAGTCTCTTAGATTTTGCTGTTTGGGCTGGCTTTAAACTCTGATCCTCAGATCTTAGTCCCATGAGTAACTAGGATTCCAGGTGTGAGTCATGATGATATTTTAGCCATCCTACAAGGAAAGATGCATGAGGGAAGGAATAAAAATGCAGACTTTCATGTAAGCTAGACATGTCCAGATGGGGAGTAGAACTAAGCAGGGGGACCTCAGGAGGCCTGCTACATGTGGTGGAGATGGGAAAGGGATGTAGTGTGCATGTGTGGGTGTGGGTCTGTGTGTGTGTGTGCACGCATGTGTACAAGTGCATACATGCACATTTTCCTTTTGAAGAAAAACAGGAAGAAGCAGTTCTGTTGTTCTTATTTCAGTTGCTGAAGGATTCCTAAGTTGCTTAGTAGAAATTCAGCATCTGATACTCTTAATTTCACTGAGAGTTTTAAGATAAATCTCAAGTTGAAACATTTCTCTACTACACCGTGTGTGTGTGTGTGTGTGTGTGTGTGTGTGTGTGTGTGTACGTGTGTGTACGCACGCGCACACGTTCATGTGCACATACCAGTTCTGAGACTTAAACTTAGAGCCTGTGTTCTATTTCTTAGCTTTTTCTACTCAAGGTCTGAGCTCTGCCATGTGAGCCCCAGCTCTACATCTGGCCTTTAGCTGATTCATTGGAGGTAAGAGTCTCATAGATTTTCCTGCCCAGGCTGTTTTAGAATTATAATCCATAGATCTCGGCTAGCTAAGAATCCAGGTGTGAGCCACAAAAGCCCATCTGGCTTGATTTTTGAAATAGTATTTTTGTTTTGTTTTATTTGTTTGGTTTCATATTTTTAGTCTGGGATGGCCTGGAACTGAGAAACTGAGATTCTTCTACCCATAGTAGCTGGGATTACTGATATGAACCACTGTTCCCAGTACTTAATTTGACTTTTAATTTAACTATGTCTGTAAAGATAGCGACTTTATCATGTGAAAATACAATAATGAAATGAAAAAATGGTTAAAGATGGTACATTTTTCTTTTCTTTTCTTTTGTTGGGTGGTGAGGATGCTATTTGCTCCCATTAAATAAAAGACATGCTAAGTTCACATACCTTAAAGATAGTCCCTGAAATATTGACAAGTGAATATAAAAAAATATTGTGTTTGCTTATGAAAGAGGATTTGGGGAGGGACAGAGAGGAAGCAAGGGCATTGCATCATTATGGAGGTTGGGTGATGAGTGCAAGGGAAGACTTGTTTATTCTGCCTAATTTTGCATATGTTAGAACTCTTTTTTAAAAAAATAAAGTGTTTCAAAAAGAAATAGAGAACTGTAAATAAAAATATGGAAAGAGAATAGACAGGGCTTCAGAGGGAAACATGAAGAAATGTTCATTACTCCATCTTCAGGGCACAGTTCTCTTCCTGGGAACTCTGCAACATCCTAGGTTCACAGAAGAGTTCAGTCTTAACACCATTGTCAGCCACGGGAACTCTCAGTCACCTGACCTTCCCATGTATGGACTAGGGGAGAAAAGCATGAAAAGGATATGGGAGGAGAAAGGAGAAGGGAAGAGGAAGAGGGAGAGAGAGAAAGGGAGAATAAACAGTTGTTTTGCCAACTTGAGTGTCCTCCACTCAGTCAGTAAGTAAGTATTCAATATTCCTTTCCTTCTGTGTCATCATTAGTAGAGCCAGTGTTCCTTTACCCCTTTGGGGGAGCTAGAAGTATTAGAGGCAAGAGTTGGAACTGAAGCTACAAGTTTTGCATTAGGTACTCTCTTCTTAACAGAAAATAGTAAGTCTTGCTCTTTACAGAGATCCGTATATATCCAGCCTTATTTTAGATATTGGATAAAAGAGAACAATGGAAGACATAGCCTGTTCCTTTGAGGTAGCTTACAGGCACGTGTGCAGGACATCTGTAACAAGGTGCTCAGAGCATTTCTATATAACAAAGAACTGAAGAGCACTGTGAAGCTGCTCTAATGGAGCTTCTCAAAGAGCGGAGCTTATGTTTTATGTTTCTCATTATTTCTCATCATCTTAGCCCAGGAGCTTATGAATAGGCAGAGCTCAATAAATAGTGATTCATTCAGATACTGTTTATTGTAAAGGAGAGTCTGTTTGCCACATGGTGGAATTGAGTGGTTTTTGAGACTGGTAGTATGTTATTATAAAGAATTGTAGTTCTTAGGCTTCATAAAGAAATATAGACAGGTGCAGGTATTGTAGCTGAACCTTGAGATGTGCTAGGAATGATGATAAGAGAGTTACACTGAAGTTCAGTAGCCTTGTGCTACCCCAATAACAAACCTAGCTTTGGGAAACATCTGTGCTTAATTTTGGCTTTAAGATCTAATGTATACTTTCATAGACAGGCTTAGTAGGAGAGTATTGCTTTAATGGCTTAATCAGAGTGAGGGCGTTTATCAGAATCACCACTTGCCTTGCCCTTTAACAGGCCTTTATTATTTGCCCGTCTACCCTGGAAACATGGGCTCACATTGCTAGTACACTGGTAGAATTATTGTGGGAATATAAATTGGTTTATCACTTAATATTCTCCGATGACCCAGTGCTTGAGATCTTTTGATCTACAGTGTCATGTTAGCATGTCAGTACCTGGCTTCAGAGATAAACATTGCAAAAGACACCTTTTTCCCCCCTAATTTGGCTAATGTGAGAAGGCCATTTAAAAAAAAGGCATTAAAAATGTGTAATTGCAAATCTTGTTTTAGGAAGATATATCCTGCACTAAAGATGCAGAGTTGCACTGTTTTTTAATAATGTCAGGAATGGCCAATAAATGTATTAATGGAAAGAATTGAAAATCAATGAGCTGTGATAGTAATTACAGAAAGCACCCCCAGGGAAATAGAGCAGGCAGCCAAATCCTTTCCTGCAGGAGCCACCCTGGGCCCTGCTAGGAAGTTGTTAATCGTGCCCTTCCTTCATTCCTGAGCAGTATACTTTCTCCTTCACTCACAATTCTGAAACACCAGCCTACCCCTGGTACTGTAATGGCTCAGGATACCTACAGGCGATCCCGGTCATAAGTTTAGGTTCTGGAAATGAGAAGTAATATGCCATGCTTCTAAGAATTATTTGCATTTTTATAGGGTCAGTGCTTTCTAGCAATGAATACTTCTTAAAGGAATTTCATGCTCTTGAAGAATTTGTGAAATTTACACTGGGGCAAATTAATTTTTCCATAGTGTCCCAGCTTATGACAGATAGTGGCCTGCGTGTTGCCTGCTTGTCCATGTGTTTGGAGAAAGAAAATGTCTTTACCAGGAATTTCTCTCTAGCTGGATACGTTGCTAACGTATGCAACATTGATTTACAGTTTATGAAGTATCTCCCCAAAATATCCTACTTAACTCTTGAAAGATTTTTCTTGTGGCTACAGATGAGTACCTGCTGTGGGAATTGACTTTCCCCCATAAAGATGTAGAATTCCAAATAATAGATGAAATATTTTTCACCTAGGGACTAAGAGGGAGCAATCTTTTCAGAAAGCCAGCAGGAAAAATTCTGCTACTGCTTGAGCCTGCTTCTTGGAGGTTGTCTCTAGACTCGAAGGCAAGGAAAAAGAGCAGTGGAGACTAAAGTGTCATTGATTGATGAAGCAGGGATGGGAATTTGAGAGAGGTCAGAGAAGGGACTTGGGAGATGAGCAGTGTCTGAGATGGGAGTTACACAGATAGAACACTGGCTTCCCAGGGCTACTTATCTTCCTGTGCATAGAGGAAGACAAAGAAGAGACCTCGTGTAAGGCCATAAGCTACATAATTCTTGAATGGCACACAGAGTCCACACATGCTGGAATGGAGAGACCTCTGCCAGCAGAGGGCAATAAGGAGAGCTATAAAGATCATGACTTAGTAATGAGCTCAGAAACAGGCCCCACAGCTATCTGAGTTGAACCTAACATGACCACCCTTAGAAACCACTATTTAAGAATGAAATGTATCTGCCAGTGTGGTTCATTTATATCCCAGAATAAAAGTCCACTCTCAGAAATTTCAGCAAGTTATAACACAAAAGTGATGTGAAAATTCTAATGACTAACATCCTGTCAGAATTGACATATGTACAAGGAAGTGGGAAAATATATCTCATAACCCAATGAGAGGAAGAAATCAATTGTGTGACATTAAAAAAAAGAGTAGATGGGCGGAGAGTTTGGCCTAGTGGTTTAAGTGCTTGCCTAGCATGCATGAAGACCCGGGTTCGATTCCTCGGTACCACATACATAGGAAAAAAAGCTGGAAGTGGTGCTGAGGCTCAAGTGGTAGAGCTCTAGCCTTGAGAAAATCTAAGGACAGTGCTCAGGCCCTGAGCTCAAGCCCAGGACTGGCAAAAAATGAGTAGAAATAAGGAATTTGTTTTCCAAGATGACCAAAAGTTGAGAGAGTGAATAGTTTAAGACAACTGTACATTTAAATGTAGCTGAGAGAGGAGGGTGGTTTTTATGTAAAATGTTCTTTACCACTATTTTTTAAAAAGAAAAATTTTTATTTTTAAATTAAAAACAAAATGAGACCACTGAGGATCTGTGGTTTCATAAGAAAAAAGAGCGTTCATCTTGGCTAAAGGAGAACTTAAGCAGAAATTTCTTTGGCTAGTTCAGAAGTAAAGAGGCTATTTTGTACATTGCCTCGAATATTTGTACATTGCCTCGAATAGAGGATGAGTAGAGAGATCCATGTATTGAAGGTCAGCTAGTTAATGAATAAACATGGGCTGGGACCATACCATCTGCCTTTGCAGGAAAGAAGTCTCTTATAGAAGGGGTGGCACTTCCTGTTTAATCTTGTGAATCCTGTTGACAAAGTCTCTAGATCACACTGAAGTTCTTTATTTGATATCATTTTTCAATTAAAGAATTTATTAACATTAATTCTGATATTATTTTTCAAATGTCATGTTTAACAAACAAGTATTCAAGAAGGTGATCTTTATGATAATATCATTTTAAAGGAAAGTGTTATTGTATTAAAAACCCTATGAAGCAAATAAAAGGCAATCACATCATCTTGAAAAAATAGTTCAGATTTTTTTTTTTGCTTTGGAAGCAGTAGTTACTATTGACATTCTTTTGTGTGTATGTTAAGATCAGGGCTTGAATTTAGAGCTTTGAGCACTGGCTCATCTTTCTTATTCATGGCTGGTATACTTGAGCCACACCTGCAGTCTGGCATTTGCTTATAATTGGAGATGTAGTCATGAAGACTTTTTTTTGCCTTAGCTGGCTTGAGCTGTGGATCCTCCAGAAATCAGTCTCCTGAGTAGCCTAGATTACAAATATGAGTCATTATTGCCTGGCTGTAATAAACATTCTTCTAAGAGAGGGAAGGAGGGAGAGAGGGAGAGAAGAGTTACAGCATCACACAGCAACAGAAATCAAACTGTGCTGCATATGTGAATAACAGGCTTAAAAACAAGAAATATGAGATATAATAAAACATTTCTTAATGATAAAGGAGTCATTTATCAGGAGAGAGAATGGTCCCAAATTCCTGATTTTAGTAATTCTTTGAGTAATATCTCCAGATATTACTCAAAACTGAAAAGTTACCATGTATCCAAGACTACAACCACAGCATGGGAGTACATGCTTATGAATGGAGATGTCTTCTCTATTGTAAAGCTGTCCATCTTTGTAGTTCAGTTTTGAGAATTGCTGTAAGAACTTATGCTGAGTGTATGCTTTCATAGCAAGTAATGCTCACTATCACATTAACAAACTTAAGAATTTAGGATGGATTTTACAAAACACTTTAGTTCAGTAGCCCAATCAATGTAAACCTAGTGATATGTACTGTAACTTTGGTATAACTATAACTTTGGAACTGTTCCTTTTATCACATGTTTGAAGATATAAAAAAGATTTTACTACATATGTTTACCATAATGTTCTCCCTTAATAATAAAAAATGTTCCAGAATACCCCCTGCTTGTCACACGGGCCAAGTTTTATTTCGAGGCATGTCAGTCAATTTCCAAAGTCAATAGATTGAGGAGAACTACCATCACACACTACTTATTAGATTCAGCTTCTAAAAAATTCTCTATCATAGTATTTTGAGACTCTGGAATTTCATACATATGTAATAACATAAAAATGTCAACAGGTTTTTCTTTTTCATTGCTTTACAAATTATGACAGTCACCACTGAGGGGAAATGTGTCTATGCTCTAGAGGCATTTGATTCGGTGCTTAGTGGCAACTTTGGTCAATTTTAATGTCTTACTAAGTGCTCCTGGCTGTGGCAGTGGAAGAATGAAAATATCCACTGTCACTGGTTATCCATTTCCATGGTCCTAAAGAAATACTGTCAAAGCATTGGCTTAGTTGGGCACTGGTGGCCTAGCTTCTCCAAAGGTTTGAGATCTGAGGATCACATTTCAAAGCCAGCCCACCTAGACACCTCTGAGAGACTCTTAACTCCAAGAAACAGAAATGAAGGCATAGCTCAAGTGGTAGAGTACTAGCTGTGGACAGAAAGGCTGAACAACAGCTTGAGGCTTCGAGTTTAAGCCGAGGTACTGCCTTGCACAAACAGGAAAAGTTTCCTTTTATGCCTTGTCAAGGAACTGACTCATAGTCACCAGGATTAATTAATAAGCTTTCTAACTCAGCTTTCCAACCCTTGAGTCCCTCTCTCTCTCTCTCTCTCTCTCTCTCTCTCTCTCTCTCTCTCTCTCTCTCTCTCTCTCTCTCTCTCTCTCTCTCTCTCTGTCTCTCTGTCTCTCTCTCTGTCTCTCTGTCTCTGTCTCTCTCTCTCTCTCTCTCTCTCTCTCTCTCTCTCTCACACACACACACACACACACACACACACACACACACACACACTCTCTCTCTCTCTCTTTCATTATTGTGCTTTTGTCAGAACTAATTATATCATTTTTGGTGACATTATGAAGACAACAATTGAGGTAGATCATTGACTAGTAAAGCCTATATTTAAATAAGGCACTCTCATTCTGTAAATGGTAGATGAGCAATTGCTCTTCTTGGTTGCTATTGGTTTAGAATTTTGGGTATTCGTTTCTTGTTTTAAACAGGAAAGAAATTAATGCAACTCCGGGTTTAAAACTCTAACCTCACTTAGCTAAGTCAGCTATGACTAGGTGGTAGAAGGACTCCCCAGGGTTGCTTTTTTTTTGTACTTTATTTACTTATTTATTTTGGCTATTTTTTACATTATTGTAAGCTTATAAAGTTACATACTTAAAAATGTTTTATTTTACATTTTATAGGAAAGATTCTTATTTGGACTTTTAAAATGGTTGTCTGTACATTCCTATCTGTGCTTAAAAAATGAGAGTATCTGAGAGTATTTTTTAACTGACAATGCAGAATATTTTTTATGAATCAGCAGAGTTTTAGGTTCTGACCATTCTGATTTTATTTTCAGTTTCCACGTGTGACCTCTTCATGTACAAGATTACATACTTTTATTCCTATGCCATTGGGTACTCAAGAGAGTAATTGATCAAAAATTCATTGTCTGATTACCTTCAGATATTTCACAGAGTAATACTGTTTCATTGACATTGTCCTCAGAACTCACAATGCTTGTTGTTTTCTGAAGTCATAATACAGGTCTAGGGAGAGCTGTCTGTTTGCCTCACATCTAGAAACCTATGCAGTCATTGAGTCTACTTTTCCTCTCCGCAATGGATTTTACTTTCCATGGTGGCTTCTGATTTTTCTACTACTATTCCATTAGTGCATATCAGTAGAGATTTTGCCTTAATTCTCTTTGGGTTCCTACTTGATGGGTTTATGCACATTCTTGTGCAGTGTTTTTGAACTTATAGAAATGTTCCTAAGAAGAATGAAGCATTTTCTGGCATAGTAAAAGGTATACAATTAAGCTAGAGTGAATGAAATTACATACATAATATTTGGCATGGTCCATTATGTTCTAAGTAAGAAAAGTGCAACTGCTTGTGCATTTGTTACCTGTTAATCTGCCTTTCTCCTTGTGCATTTGAGAATTATAGTGTATACCCAGTTATTCACAGACTGACAAAAAATTTAAGATTAGAGATACACGGGGACAAGGTGGTGTTATTGTCTGTTTATTTGACTATATATGACGAATATACACACATGTATACATACACACATACGTTTAAATCTCTCTGCACTTAAATTAATTTCATTGTTTACAAACTTGTATATTCACTTTCTTGATCAGTATATCAGGTTGTATGTCAATGATTTTGAATAAGTGTATTGATTCTGAGAATCTTGACCCTAGCAAGCTACTTGTGTTTCAGCTTCTTCCTTAGTAGAATATAGATTGTAATAGGACCTTCCTTATGACATTTATAAGAAGAAAAAGTGAATTTATGTTAGATTTATTAACCACTAGTTGCCCTTTCAAGCTGAAATATCTTGTTTCTTTATTGCAGTCATAGTTTTGTAAGTCCCAACACAAATGTCCTCTTCCATAAAGCATATCCATTGATATCTCTCCTTTGTACTTTTATTGGCTGTATTTATAGATATTATCCACCCAATTTAGCATGTAATTGAGCTCGTGTTAGTCATATATATTAATTCTCCTCAGCTTTGTTGTAAACACATTCATTTGTGATTTCAGTCTCATGGATGGAGTATCTTGTTAGGAATGAAGATAAATAAGAGTCTGGTTGGAGGAGCTCCACATTATATTTCAGGATTGATACTAACTTCCCAGTGAGAATATTGGGAAATGAATGAAAGGTACCATTTATACTCACCCCTGTGTGCTTGGTCATTTATACGACCTCATCTCACAGTCCCAGTTATCTTGTGGCAGTCCTTCCACTTTGCCATTGAGCACATGTATAATTAATGGCGGTTGAAGAAATTCAAGGTCATGCTGCTCTCCAAATCCATACCAGCTCTGTGTGATCTTACATAGCCATGCTGTTTTGGTGTGTGATAATAAACTCCCATCTAACAAAGGTTAGAAACATCCTACCTGGGGCAGGATGAAAAGTCGTGGTATCATTGTTTGTCATTGTTGTTACAGATCTAGAAGAAATATTTTCATTATTTTTATCATATGTGATGACAGATGTTGACATTATACTGTCTGTTGGTCAGTTACTGAAGCTGCTTTGTTAGCAATGTATTTGCACTGAAGAAAAGCTGTAGGGCTAAGGTCTGTCTTGCTTCAAGTGTGTGTGTGTGTGTGTGTGTGTGTGTGTGTGTGTGTCCCGCAGGATTCCAAACACTTCCTTGTGTGCCGTCATCTCAGTGTGTGCATTGGTTAATCAAGAAGAAGGAACAGAATCCTGTCAACACAGTTGTTCACAGGACAAGTGGAAAACATCATAAAAGTCACTTCCCTAAAATCCTAAAAATAATCAGTAGCCATTGTGAGATTACAGTCCAGGACTTCTAACCGTTAACCTTTAGCTAAAGAGTTTCACTGCCTGAACCTCTTGCCTTCCAAGACATAGGAGTGTCAGTAAGGACTGTGGGTTGACAAGATCCTGGTCTTCTTAGGGCCCAGAATAGCACTGCCATGAGGAACCACTGGTCTCAGCATGTTAGTGGAATTGGGGCTGAGTCTTGTTGACTTGGGAGGTATGGAGAGAAAAATGAAAGGACATAGATGGTTGAGTGGAAATAGTGGGTAGGGAGAAAAGAAATGGAAACATGGTAGTGCTCCATCTGATAGCTGATACTTATAAGGGAAAGAAGGTCTTCATCCTCTTGCTTGGGCAGCGCAGTTCTTTTACTTGTAATAGAATGTAAGAGAAGAACATTGGCCATCTACTGAGTTTTATTGGGTGGATGGTAGTCAATCACAGCTTCTGGAATCTTCTATTCTCTCCCTTGGCCCTTCATTTGAACATTTTCAAACTTGGTTTATGCTGTTGCATTCAAGATGCTACTGCATATTGAAGGCCACTCAAATTGGTGAGAAGTCACATTAAGTCCCAGGACTTAGCACATTTTGACATAGAATGTAGCATTTATCAAGGTGTTATTTATTTGCTAAGCAAGCTGTAAGATCTATCCTATGCATACCCCCATTAGAAAAGAGAAGGTCAAAATTTCCCAGGCTGTTGTCGTATTCATAGCTTTTAGGGTGTCCTGAATCAGAGTGAGGTAGTGATTTCTGGCAGCTGTGACTTCTGAGTTGCTACTACCTAAATCGTAGACCCTCCCCTCTATAAAGGAACAATGGACCATTTTACATAGTGGCTGAGATTGGTGAATAGGTCTTTCCTGGCTGATGTTGTGGGTCTGTTTAGAATAGTCTACAGGTATTACAGACTGGACATCTTTTCAGTATCTGAAATTGATTGGTAGATAGACATCAATTTGGAATGACACCAATAGGTTCCTTTAAACCTCAGTGAGTCTCTGGAGGAATTGCACTGTTAAGTGGGGTAGTAAGAGTGATTTGGGCCAATGCTGTGCCAATTGCCTTTGAATTCCTGGAGTATGTGAGTCTCCTTTGTCAGAAGCAGCATTGTATTTCCAAGTTCCAAGCCAATTACCAGTGAATCGGGAGCAACACACTTAACACTGTCTTTGAATAAGTAGTTCACATTTTACTCATTGACATTTTATTTTACCTCTTCTCTATCAAGAGAGTGAATGACTCATTTCAAAGTTAAAAAAAAGATACTTGAACTGTTTGAAATATTGATGTTATAAGTGCTATAACTTTGGAGAGGAAGCAGGAAAATTGGCATTTAAATGATGGCTCCAAAGACTTCCCATCTTTTGTATAGAATGAGACTCACTATTGCAGTGACACTGTGGGGTTCAGATCCAGAGTTCATTTCTGAATGTCTAGCAGCAGGCATGCAGTGCCTGGCAGGATCTGCATAAAGCTGCCCATGGAGAAAACCTGAGTGGTTAATATGCAGCCTTTACTCCTTTGGCCAATTGAGAGGCCTGATAAATGAGGTTTTCTGGGATACTTTTTCTTAATTACTATGCTAAAATATTGCCCCTTCCCCCCTCTATTTTCATTCTTTAATTTTTTAAAGCAATCTGAACAAAAGTGCTTTTGGATTCCCAAAGTCTTGCATAATACTAGTAAAATGCCAGAAGTAGACCCTTTATCCATGTTTGTTTCTTTTTAATTTGTGCATTCAGACCAAAACTCTGAGACTAGTTGTTTGTTTGTTGTGTGTGATACAGTAGCATTATATTATGCTGGGTAGCCATCGTTTTATTTGTTCTGATATGAAGGGTCAGAAAAATCTTGTATCTCTCTGGGTTTTAAGGACAGATAGATCACCCTCTAAAGCTAATTAGGCCCACCCTATACTATTTTCCTTATAGTGCCTGAACGTTTTCCAAAATTTATTTTTGACAAAGCAGCTTTTGATTTTTCTGGTGTTTTCAGTGGACACTCTGATGCTAAAATCAGATCCTGTCCGTGCGACATTTGAAGCCCAGGATCATTCCATTTACAGCACCTGGAAGAATATTTATAGGATTTCAACACAGAACTCAGAAGTAAAAAAGCCAAAAACTTCACTTGGCAATTGGTATGGGAAATATTTAAGGCAAAGAGGGGCAAAAATCAAGGAACATTAAGTGTAGATAGGCAATAAAGGTTTTTATTCCCTGGAAATACTAGCAGTGTAGACAGAGGATGATTTCTTTGAAACTAGACCCTGAATTAATTCAGCGAAATGAAAGGAGCCCCAGAACAATGCTGCAACAGTGGAAATCCTCCTCAGATTTTTTGCATTGTCCAACACATGTGACTTATGGAATAAATAATAGTAAGGGTATGTACAATGATAAAGGTAATGCTATTTATTGACAGAAGTTTGTAGACTCTAAAACCCTCATAAGGGTGTGATAGAGTCTGAATGATAGTTGTCTCTGTCTTTAACATAACAGACCATCATACTGAAGACAGGAAGAGAACCTGAGATGAAATAACTAAAAAGCATGTGTGGATGGATGTAGCAATTGGAGGAGGGGATTTAGGCACTTCTTATTTGGTTTTTGGATTCATTTCATTTTCCTTCCATCAGTTTTCTTCCTTATATCATGATAAATAATATCAGCAGAGAAAAAAAAAGCCTTGGTTATCTAGAGAGACCTTAAAAATGAGCCTAGAGAGATCTTTAAAATGAGTGTTTGGGCATACTTAGGTTATGTATTGCTGTAGTTGTCGTTAACTGCTGTAGAATGGAGTGGACATATTTTCTGGGACACCAGTCTGATTTGTGAGTAAATATTACAGAAATATTTCTGATATATCTTGCACAACTAGGTAGTAATTCTTGTAAGCGAATCAGAACTAAATCTAGGAATATTCTGTCCATGTTGAGGATTCCTAAAATTTATTATTATTATTTTTGTTGTTGTTAAATCAGAGACTTCCTGCAATGTAGGGAGTTATAAAAAGGTCTGCTCCAAGCAGGTCTCCAACCACCAAGGTAGCACTCAATTAGATTACAAGACATCCAATTATCAGAATCCAAATTGTTGCTATTTTGTTCCCTTTCTCCCTCCCTCCCTTCCTTGTGGTGGTACAAGAGCTTGAACTTAGGGCCTAGGCATTGTACCCTAGTTTGTTTGTTTGTTTGTTTTCCATTCAAGGCTGGTGTTCTACCCCTTGAGCCACAACTCTACACTGGCTTTTTTTTTTAATATTTATTACTCTTAAATAGTTCTACAAAGGAATTTCCATTCACCAAAGCCATTTATAAATACAGTGCAGTTTGATCAACGTTGCCTCAATGATCTCACCCACTATTCCCGTCCTTTCCTTTACCCATTGCAATTCTAGGTTATGCATTGAAATTTTTGACATTTTTAAAAAATTTTTTTGCCAGGCCTGGGCTTGAACGCAGGGCCTGAGCACTGTCCTTGGACTTTCTCAAGGCTAAAGCTCTATCACCTGAGCCTCAGCGTATGGAATCAAACCCTGGTCTTCATGCGTGCTAGGCAAGCACTCTACCCACTAGGCTAAACTCCGGGCCCCAATTTCAGCCATTTTTAACAAAGCAGTTTATATGTACAGTGAATCAGAAAAAAAAAAAGATACACTGGCTTTTTTTGTGTGTGGTTAAATGTAGATAACAGTCTCTTGGACTTTCCTGCTTGAACTGACTTTGAACCTTAATCCTCAGATCTCAACCTTCTTGAGTATCTGGGATTACAGTCGTGAACCACTGATGCCTGGCTCTTCATTAGTTTTTCATAGTGATCACCTTGGCAGCACAAAATCAAAACAGAGGACTTAATGCTAAATGAAGCAGCATTAAAAAGCCAGTAGGAATAGGATTTAGAATCCATGAGTCAAAAAGTTCACAGTACAAATTAGAGTTGTCTAAGTAGTCTGGCAGGAGAAATATCTGGCCAAACTCAGAATCAGAGAGAAGGAAATAAATCTTTGTTGGATAATTATTTTACTAACATTCTTCCTTTTATTTTCTTCCTTTTTCTGGTAGGTAGCTCTCTCCCTCAGTATTGGGTTTGATTGAGAAAAGAGCTTGAATCTTAGTACCTTGTTGTAATCATATAGAATTCTCATATCCATCTGAAAATCTTTTGGAGGATAAGGTGAAATAGGTTCCTTTAGTGAGGTATTTCCATCCATCGTTCATCTGCATCATGAACTGGAGAACTGGCTTTTTCTCATGGCAATTGAAAAGAGAGAAAAGTAGAAATATTGCTGGGTATAGCAATTCCAGTAAGAGAAGATCAAGGTGGAAAGATTGCCATGGAAACAAGGGTTTGAGTAGGAGTTTTTAAAAATGCAAAGAGAGAAGTGTATTTGGGGAATAAAGAAGGAAGGGAAAATAAATCTTGTTTTGAACACTTATAATTGTACTTCCTAAGTCAGCATTTGCAATGAAGCCATTCTGTGGTTCTTTTCATTCACTTTCTTGTGAGTTAGCTAAGCAAACAAAAAATTAAGTGGATTAACCACTTCAAGATGAACTGTCCTCTTGTTTATTTACTAACTTCAAATAATACTAACTTGCAGTTAAAATAGCACTTTCTAACTTACTGTTCAGAACTCTTTGTTTCATTTCCTCTGTGCCTCTCAGCGGAAAAATTCAATAGATGTGGTTAGGTTAATATTTCTATTCATTCTGAATTTAAAAAATGACTTCTGAGTATTCTGTGCGAAGTGTTGATGTCTACTCTGAAGGCACCAAACCATATGATTGAAGTGAGTTTATGCTGAAAGGCAGGATGAGATTGTAATAGGGGATAAGAATGGTGATTTAGTTTAAATGTTTATTACTTATTTCTTAGATTGAGCACCTTCCTCTCATGTATTATTTCATTTAGTTCTTCTGATACCCTCTGGAATAGCTACTAATGTTCTCTACTTCCTCAAAAGGGAAATATACCTTAAGTCAGAACTGTCAGAGTTCGATAACTGGAAAATTAATTTAAAACATTGACAGAGGAAGTGGCGCTGTGACTCAAGGGGTAGGTGGTGGCCTTGAGCTGAAGAGCACAGGGACAGTGCCCAGGCCCAGAGTTTGAGTCCCATGACTGACCAAAAATATGTCAGAGAACAACTTAATTCTGAGTACCAACACAAAGACAAGCTCTTAAATATCCTACTTTTATATTACCATAACATGATAAATGGTATGGGAATATACAAGACTAGTGACATTTAAAAAAGAAGAGATTTCTGAATATAGATGCTTTTATCTGACTTAGAGAATCTAGAAAATCTCCCAAGGCAAGGGCAATTCCTATAGATCTCAAAGAGTTTTTCTGAAGATCAGAGAAATCATTCCAAGGTGAGGGATTAGTACCCAAAATGGTGTTGGAATTCAGTAGTATAGTACCTTATCTGTTTCTGAGGAAAAATGATGTTTTAATAACACAATCATCTTTATAATAGATAAACTGGGCACTAAGAAACTGGCATGTCTTCCCTTAAGGCCAAGTAGAACCTTTAGCATACAACCCATGTCAAAACTTTAGTAATCGTAATAATAATAATAATGTAATTTTTATGATTCCTGGTCAAATTTTATTCTTCATTCTAGAGTTTAAAGAGATGGCCATTCTTTAACTTGTTAGATGAAATGTGTTCCTTCTTTTGGAGTAATTATTGGCCCTATTTCACTATTTTGAAATGTCCTTTATTGTGTTTCACTAGGGACAAGTTAAGTTACCAAATAAACAACATCACAAGAGCCCTAAGCCTCTTTTGTTTTTTTTCTTGTAATTGTAGCCTGGAATACTAATGAGTAGATGCAGGCATTATAGTTGCTCATCTCCAATTCCTTTGTTAAATATTAATATATTAATTTGTATGTCCACCATCTGTCACCTAAGCTCTTGCTTTGTCACCCATGCATCAGATTTAAATGATAGTACTTAAGCCTCCATTTACAAAGTAACTCACATTGACTCTGCTAATTCATCAAAACCTTCATGAGGCTTCTTACTTAAATACTGTAATTGAAGTTTTTTGGTAGAGAATAGGGAAGAAAAATGTCACGACAACTATTTACTTAAATTGGCTTTATAAAAACTATACATCAGTGAATTAATTTATTCAGTGTTTTTGCACTTTTGAACTTGGGCATACTCAAGGGTGGGGTGTTTGTAGCTATTGGGATTGTTTCTCTGTAATGACTTCTCAGGTTCTTTGATATCTCCGGTCCTTTATGGTCTAGAAAGTACTGGGATGCAATAAATGTACTAGAATTATGGCTTTTAATTAATTCTCTCTCTTTCTCTCTCTCTCTTTCTCCCTCCCTCCCTCCCTTCTCCCCTCTCTTCCTACTACCCCCCTCCTATGTATGTATGTCTGTCTGTCTGTCTGTCTGTCTGTCTGTCTGTCTGTCTGTCTCTCTCTCTCTCTCTCTCTCTCTCTCTCTCTCTCTCTCTCTCTCTCTCTCTCTCTGCCCCCCCCTCTCTCTCCATAGTGGGGCTTCAACTCATGTTCTGTGCATTGTACCTGAGCTCTTCCTTCGGGGCTTGTGCTCTAGCACTTTGAGCCACAGTGTGCCACTTCTAGTTTTCTGGTGGTTAGAGATATTTTGGGGAGGCAATTATTCAATCACAGATTTTAAGTGTAACTTTACATCCAAACTGGAAAGTATAAAGACATTTTTTTGGTGTAGAATTTGATCACATTATCTAATATATGCATTATAGTGAAATAATAAAGAAAATAAAACAGTACAAATTCCACTACTTTCTAATTAGAAATTAAACTTCTGGAAGTAAACTTTTGTTATTAGCACAAGTTAACTTTGGCAAGAATACAGGAAGTAATGTTTATAGACAATCTTCTACTTTGTCACAAATTTTTTTTCTCTGAGTTGTAAATTTGATGAGCTATTGTATTGTTACTTCCCCAGGTTGTTAATTGAGCAATGGAATAATTGACCATGGTGGTAATACATTTAAATAGAGCCTTATGAAATTCAAAACAGGTCAGTACCACCTCAGATTTCAAATAGAATATAAGATATCAAGAGAGTCATTGATCTTACATAAGTAAAAATCTGTCATAATCTGAGGTGTCAAATACTAGAACCAAAGAAAACTAGGTTACATTTGAGAGAGGCATATATCCTTCTAAAGGAGAAAAAGCTCTGGATATCTCACTCATAATTAAATATTTGATTTGTGATATTATATAAAATAAACACTTATTAAATATTGTCTTAAAACTTTGATATATAGTAGATTTATCAAGCAATAAAAAACAGAAGAAATATGCAAATTAAAATCAACCCCAGACAGCTATAAAACTCAAATTACCATTACATCTATGACACAATGTAAGTTTTTTACTGAATATAAATGCCATCAACTTGATTGCTCACTGACTGTAAAAGTACTGGTTTTGTCTGACAAGTCAGGTCTATGGAATTCCTTGTATTCCTGCTAATTTCTTTTCCTTTTCTTTTCTTTTGCCAGTCCTGGGGCTTGAACTCAGGACATGAGCAATGTCCTTGGGCTTTCTCAAGGCTGGAGCTCTGCCACTTGAGCCATAGCACCATTTTCAGCTTTTTTCTATGTATGTGGTACTGAGGAATCGAACCTGGTCTTTGTGCATGCCAGGCAAGCTACTCCTGCTAATTTCTTCTCTTTCAATGACTAGAAGCCACCGTGGATGGCTCCCATGCATGGCATTTGGCCTCTGCTGGCCCTTTTGTATCACTACTAGTCTGCATCTACTTATGTTTTAGCTAAAATGGCCCCTGTTATTAAAGCTGTATCTTACTCCATTGTCAGTGCAGTGGTAATAGACAGTTATAACAAACTCTGACACTGAAATTGCCAGGTAGTTTGTAATAAAATGATCCCACACACAGCTGTATTAAAATATTAACATGTATTTTAATTAGTTGTACAAAAGGAGTTCCAGTTGAAATGGCAGGTTATAAGTACAATGCTTCTTGATCAACACCACCCCTTCCATCGTTCTTCCCTATCTTTCCCCATGCCCTCCACACTCAAGTATCCTACTTCAAGTTTTACACAGGACAGATTGATTCAATTTGGTGTATCTGATCACCTTTCCTTCACCCTCCATTCATGTGCTCTCCTTTTTCCACCCCTCTCCCACTCGGAAACATATTTCAGCATCCTGATAGTGTTTTTGTTAAATGGCTTGTTAGTTGTACCATTGGAACTTAATTTTTAAGGTGATCACTGAAATGAATGCCACATGTTTCCCGGCAATAGACAGCTACTCTTTCTGTTTTTATAGTCTTTGAATTAAAAAGAAAAGTTTTAAAAATAGTTTTAAAAGCAGAGCTATTTTAAAGAAGAAAGGCAAACTGCCTGAAAAAATTACCTTCTTGTTGCTCCATGAAAGTTTATACTCTTAAGAAAGTACATTATTCTACTTTCTTTAATGGGAATGAGATTTACTGGAGATGTAGCAATGGAATCATCCCTGTATAACTAAGAAAAAGTTTGTTTTAAAAATTTTTACAAAATGAATTTAGATGAAAAGATGTAAGGAAATAGAACTTTAGCACTTTGAGCGAAATGATTGCCACCTATAGATCCATTTGACCTGAATCCCACATAAAGAATTTAGTTTTGAATTTTTCTAGAATGGTTATAAACTTTATTTATAACCCTAGTAGCTTTAATAGATATGTTAGCTCTTACGCAAGGTGGACTCTTCATTTCTATTTTATAACTAGGATCTATATAGTCTCTCTTCTCTTTTTGTTATTGATTGCATTGTCAATATTATTCTTGGCCTTTAAAATATCTGATGAAAGGGGGGAAAACCCAGACGGGTGGGGGAGGGTAATGGGTACCAAGACATGTGAAAGGGTATCAATGTATGTGAATTAATGCACCTTCTATCTGGCAGATATCATGTAACCCTTTTATTAATTACAATAAAAAATTAAATAAAAAATATCTGATGATATGCATCTTTGGTGTGAGGTATTTTCTTACACGTATAATGCATCTTTAGCTTGGCTGTGGTGTTATAACTTGAAGCCAAGAGCAGCGGGAAAATTTGAAGCTTCTAGAATATTCCTGACACATCCCTTTGTTAAATTGTACAGGTCTGAGTATTTGAAAACTATGTGACTTGATATGTGAACAAATTTTTACAAGTAGTTGCTCAATCTTTTTGTTGTGTTCTTTCAAAGTCAAGGTCAAAGTTCAACATGTAGGATTATGCTGGTATAAGCCCCATTATTATATCTCATGCTAACAATAATGACCCTGAAAGGGCCCAGGGTTCTGCTCCTTTGGTGCATTTCCAAATGTTTTGGTGTTGTTTTATTCTCTTTTATTTTCCTTATACGACTTAACTTATAGGCTTATCAAGTATTTGCAGAAGGATATGATTAATATAATTTTAGGCTCTGTGCCTGATTTTCATATTTTATTGCCCATTTCTTAACATGACAATCACTCTATCCCTGTTTCAGTATAGTCTGGCACACATCACTGCCACACACAAACTATTGCTCTTAATAATATTGCTTTAAAAATTAATGTGTCAATTAAACAGTAGCCCAGTGAAATGACACATCTTCTTTCAGATCCTGTTATATTAAAAAAAAATCTTATCAACACAGATGAGAAAGTGCAATGTCTTGATTTGAGGGCCAACTTGTTTGTTTAAAAATCTGTCAGAGGCACTGATAAAAGAGAAGATCTGAACAAATGTCTGTGGCCTGTTAGGATGACCTAACAGGAAGTAAACAAGATACTTTAGTATTTCTTAAAGAGGAAATGACATTAAAAAAAGAAGATTCAGGGTCTTTGGTAGCTGGACCGTACTTGTTTTTTTAGTTTGCTTGTTTGTTTCTGTCAGTGTTAGGCTTTCCACTGGCCTAATTAATTCTGATTCTACCATTGGAAGTAATATAGGACTATTGTATTATTGAAGATTATCTCAATGAAGATGAGAGCAAGGAGTTATCTTACTGAAAGTGGCACATAATCTTTTGTCCTTATACTGATAAGAATTGCATTTGAAAATAACAGAAAGCTAGGATCTTGTTTAACAGTGTTATTCCTGTGTGTTGGGGAAGTTTATGTATGGCTTTTAGAGCGTTTAGTGTAAAATGTAGCTACTATCATGAAGTAGACCTATCATGAAGTCCTGTGAAAGAGGACCTCTGTGAACCTGGGCAAGTTATTTAATCTTCCTAAGATTGTGTCTGTCTAAATAAAAGGGAAGTGAGGTTCTAATCTTACCCCCTCCCAAGGTAACTTTTAGAAATAATGGAAAGAACTCATGTCAAAGGGTTAATAACAGTGTGTGGCAATTTTGGGTTAAACACATTGAATATGACTAGACAGGATACTTGGCTAACCTGGAGTAGCTAAGCAAGATTAGAGTGTCACAGACCTTTCTTGTCTGGCCTGGATTTGAACCTTTGTCCTTAGATTCCAGTCTCCTGAGTAACTAGGATTACAGGTGTGAGCCACTGCACCCCTCGAGAAGCTTACTTAATGCTTCTAATCGCTCTCTGTGCTCTTTTCCGCCTCTACATCCTTCACCTCTTTACCAGCACTCTATCAATATATGGGAAAAGAAACATTTTGTGTCACATTTTACATGATAGATATTTTGTATCTGTGGTGCACAGTGTATACTATTTTCACTAGATATGTGTGCAACTATGTAAAATAATTTCTGTTTTTTGGGTTTTTTTTTGCCAGTCCTGGGCTTGGGCTCAAGGCCTGAGCACTGTCCTTGGACTTTCTCAAGGCTTAGCACACTACCACTTGAGCCTCCGCACCACTTCCAGCTTTTTTCAATGTATGTGGTACCGAGGAATCAAACCCGGGTCTTTGTGCATGCTAGGCAAGCACTCTACCAGTAGGCCAAACTCCCAGCCCCATTTAATTATCTTAAGTAGTTGTAAAGAGGGGTTGCCATTTAACCAAGTAGTTTATGAATATAGTACATCTTGATCATTGTCTGCATCCCTCTCTTAACCCACCTCTTCCCTCACTCGTCTTAATTTTGTAGACTATACACTGGATTCTTGCGTATCTATCCTTCCCTTCCTCTTCTCCTCATTCATCTGCTCCTTTCCCCTTGACCCTCCCCTGTTAAGTACCCACTTCCTGATGTTTTATTTTGCTGAACTTTGATACTGGCAGAATTTCCAGTTTTTAGACTTTACCTCAAAATTGTAAATGAAGTTGCCCAGTAGCCCTTTTTGGCTCACTTTTCTCAGGGGTTCTTAAGATTCTGTTCATGTTTGAGCTGATATGATCAGATTTGTTCTCCTGTTTTCTACTGTGGATGATAGCTCTGCTTTTAGAAAGCTATTGACCGTGGGGCTTTGAGTGAAGAAAGGGGATCTAGACAGCTCTTTGGTGATCTTTATTGCTTCGCTGCATTAGGGAACTTTTGGCTTGTACCAAGGGACTTTTGGCTTCTGTTAGTAAGGGACTGTTATCAAGAAGATCTGCATTGTCTTTCTGGGGGATTGTTTTCTTTTTTTTTATTTTATTTTTTATTATCAAGGTAATGTATAGAGAGGTTACAGTTACATTTGTCAGTTAGTAGGTGCATTACTCCTCACATATTGATACCCCTTCTCATGTTTTTGCCCCCATTTCCCTCCCTCACCACCTCCTAATCATCTTGTTTTCCCCCCTTTCCTTTCCTATTTCAAATAAACAAATAAATGTACATACAATATACCAGGTAACAAATTCAGATACAGTAACAATATAAGATTAACCAAAGGGCATCAAAGGAGAAGAGAAATAATATAGTACATTAAGAACAACAATCACACAAGACAAAGCTCTTGGTTCCATATCCTCGAGACCCTTTCATTTAGTCTCATCCTATATGGCCTTATGGACCTAGGTTTTGAGCTATTGTAATCCTCTGCTAGGAGAGTCATAGATGTATACTAATTATTACAAATGAGGGAAACCATTGGGTCTGGCTTACTTCACTTAATATGATTTTTTCTAAGTCTTTCCATTTCCCTAAAAATGGGATGTTGCCATTCTTTCTGATGGCAGCATAGAATTCTATTGTGTATAAGTACCACATCTTGTTGATCCAGTCATCTACTGAGGGGCATCTGGGTTGGTTCCATATCTTTGTTATGGTAAATAGTGGTTCAGTGAACATTATTGTGCTTGTTAGGGGACTGTTTTAAAGCCATGGAGTACATATCATTTGTAAGTATCAGGACACGGTGAGTTATCCTATAATTTAGAGTTAATAGCTACCCTAATCCAGCGCACGCGTGCACACACACACACACACACACACACACACACACACGAGTGTGTGCACACTCCCTCCCTCCCCCCTTTAATAGATTAACATGAAGGTACCACACCAGACAAGATGGCCTGAACATATTTCCATGGCAACCAAGATACCCGTATCAGATATTTGTCTTGGAAAGTTGATGCAGTTTATTAGAGACGGCCTGTTCTGCAAATTGTAATTAACATCAGGTAGAGAAAGGTTGTTTCATGTGGGTGGACTGCTTGGTGAAATCTTTCTGAATAGTTTTGTTTAGCACAGCTTGGAAGTAAATTTCAAGAGATTGTTAAGTTCCCAAGATCCTTCTGCTACTTGGCTCCATAGGTGAAGCCACAGCTAATTATAGGATATTTGCTGGATTTGGATAAAGTATTTGACAAAACAGCATACACGGCAACAGAAAAAGCCAATTAAGAGCAATCAGGCTATGTTAAATGATTTCTGTGTATATAAGCACTTTCACTGTTTAAGAAATCTGTGATTTTTAATTTTTTTCTTCAGTAGGGGGAAGACACTTTGATCAAAGTAGCTCTTGAATTCATCAGTTATCATTGGCATGTTTTCCAAGCACACACAACCTGTGATTCAGATTTCTGTTCTTCTTTTACAACTTGAACTGTGAACTTCCAAGATTTTTCTGGATTTTGGCATAACATTTAAAACAGATGGATCAACAGAAATTGTACCTCAATTATAATATGTCTGAAGGTTTCGAGTTCTGTTACAAGTTTGAACAGTATCTCTAGTAAGTCAACACAGTGTCACTGCTGACTAATTTGGGCAATACAATAATTTCTCCCCACTCTTGTTTTCAAATAAAAGATTTCATTTGCAGTATAGCATGAATCTGTACTTTTCTATTTTACGTATTTTTTGTGTGTATTTTGTTTTGTTTTGCTTTTTTTGGAATGAAATTAGAAACTACATGGTTTTGCAGTCAATGTTCATTGCACTAGTGTGGATTCTTTCATGAGTCATAGAGGAATTGTAGGTTATTTGCAAACCATGACATTATTCCATTAGTATATGAAAAAAAAATTTTGCCCTGGATTTTTTTTCCTGTCAGTCATGGGGATTGAACTTGGGGCCTGGGCATTGTCCGTGAGCAATTTTGCTCAAGGCTCTCCTGCTTTGAGCCACAGCACCTCTTCTAGTTTTCTGGTTGTTAGTTGGAGAAAAGAGTTTCATGGACTTGCCTGCCCTAGCTGACTTAGACCTGAGATTCTCATATCTCAGCCTCCTGAGTAGTTAGGATTACAGGCATCAGAGCCACCAGTGCCTGGCACTTTTTTTTTCATTATTATCTTTCAGTTGGTCTACAAAGGAGTTGCCATTATCAAAGCTATTTATGGGTATAGCATGTCTTCATCAATGTTCAAAATCTATGAATTTCATTATACTGAAATTTTTTCCAAGGTTTAGGTTGCATTCTCATTGTATTGGTACTTGTTTTGGTAGTTATAAGTAGAAATTAATAAAACTGAAAAGATAAGGTATTAGAAACAAAATTGTTTTTATATTGAGTATTAGAGAATAGTGTACATGAATTTTCTTTTTAATATTTGAATATCTTATTTGGTGCCAACACTACTCTGTTTGGCTGGCATAGTTTTCATTCTTGGTATGCATGGAACTGCTATGAATGAGCAGATTTCTGGTCAGTTCACTGAATAATCATAGTTTATTAAAGTATAAACTTGAAATGACTTTATGCTCTTCTGAATCCATTAAGTTTCCATTCCCTTGCTTACTTGAGAACTCATTTTCTGTAACTTATTAGTGACTTTTAATAGTTTTAGAATTTAAATTCAGGGTCTTCTGCCTGCTAGGCATGTACTCTATCACTTGAACACTTTAGGTGAAGTTTGTTTTTCGATGTGGTGGACTTCTCAGTGTGACAGTAGCTCTTCTCTTCAGCCCCACATTTCCAATCCCATGTCTGGACATTGCAGTTCTCTGATGTGGGACACAGGGACTGGAATAAATGCCCGCTTTGTAAACTTTTTCTTCCCATCCATTTTTCTTGCCATCCATTCTCATGGTCTCTTTTTATTCATTTATTTGCCTTCTAAGATGCATGGTCAACTTCTTTATACATATAAGGTCTTGTAACCAGACCTGCCATATCATTGCAGTGCTAAAAATGAACATGTAAATGATGTCCTCATCCTGACTTCTTACCTGTGGGCTTCAACTTCTTTTCCCTTTTGTGGAAGTAGAACAGGCAAGTAATATTACTGGGGCTTTCTTGCATTAAAAAATTGTTACTATTAAGAGTTATACAAATAGGTTATAGAACAACCACAGTGTTTGCTCACCCCTCCTCCCTTCATTCCCCTGTACTGTTTTGTTTTTTTAAAAACCTCCATGTGTACAGGAAGCACAAGTTAAAAATAGGTCTAGATAAAATTGGCTACAAATTCAACTATTTTGAGAGAAACTAAATACCTCGATTTTTATTTTTTATTGTCAGGGTAATACAGAGGGGTTATACTTACATTCACCAGGTAGTAGGTGTATTACTTCTCACACATTGATACCCCTTCTCATGCTTTTGTCCCTGTTTCCCTCCCCCACCGCCTCCCAATCATCTTATTTTCCCCCTTTCCTTTCCTATTTCAAATAAACAAATATACATACAATATAGCAGGTAACAAAGTCAAAGGAGCAGAGAAATAATATAGTACATTAAGAACAACAATCACACAAGAAAGAGTTCTTGATTCCATATCCTAGAGATCCTTTCATTTAGCCTTATCCTATATGACCTTATGGACCTAGATTTTGAGCTATTGTAGTCCTCTGCTAGGAGAGTCGTAGATGTATACTAATTATTACAAATGAGGGAAACCATTGAGCCTATGTTCCTTTGAGTCTGGCTTACTTCACTTAATATGATTTTTTCCAAGTCTTTTCCATTTACTTAAAAATAGGATGTTGCCATTCTTTCTGATGGCAGCATAGAATTCTATTGTGTATAAGTACCACATCTTGTTGATCAACTGAGAGTCATCTAGGTTCATTCCATATCTTTGCTATGGTAAATAGTGCTGCAATGAACATCATTGTGATAGTGGCTTTAGTATCTCCTTGTTTCTGGATGACTGGGTAAATGCCAAGGAGTAGAATTGCTGGGCCATAGGGGAGATCTGTTTAGTCTTTTGAGGAATCGCCATACTGGTTTCCATAATGGTTGAATGAGTTTACACTCCCACCAGCTTAGTGATCCCTCCTGGATACATCCTCGCCAGCATCTGTTATTAGATTTCTTGATCATGGCCATTCTAACTGGAGTTAGGTGGAATCTCAAAGTTCTTTTGATTTGCATTTCTTTTATGGCCAGAGATGTTGAGCGTTTCTTCATGTGTCTATAGGCCATTCTTATTTCTTCTTCAGAGAAGACTCCAAGTCTTTAGCCCATATTTTAATGGGATAGTTGTTCCTTTGAAGATTTGTTTTGAAGAGATTCAATTTTTTAGCTGTAGATATTTTTTAGATATGAGGCCTTTTTTGTATTGTTAATGAAGATCTCCTACTCTGTGGGCTTTCTATTTAACTTGCTAGCTATGTCCTTTGCCTTACAGAAGCTCTGCATTTTAATGCAGTCCCATTGCTCAAACTTTCTTAATTTGTTGTTTCTGGGTCTTTATTAAGAAAGTTTTGACCTGTGCCAATGAGACTTTTTGTATCTTCTGTTCCTTCTTGTAAAGCTTTGTGGGTATGTGCTTTTACCCCCTATCTTTAATACAGTTGGAACTAATCCTGGTGTAGGCTGACATAGAAGTATCCAGTTTACTCTTCTGCAGGTGCTTAACCAGTTCTGCCAGCAACAATTTTGAAGAGGCTGTCTTTCTTCCATTCTATTTCTTTGGCTCCCTTATCAAAGATTAGGTGGCCATAGGTCTGTGGGTTAATATCTGAGTCCTCAATTCTGTTCCATTGGTCCTCAAGCTTGTTCTTGTACCAGTACCAACCTGTTTTGATTGCTATAGCTCTGTAATATGGTGTAATGTTTGATATTGATATTCTTCCAGTGCTGTTTTTTCTACTAAGGATTATTTTTGCTACATGGGGTCTTTTTTTTATTCCATATGAAATTTTAGATTGCTTCTTCTATTTTCTTAAAGAATGACATTGGGATATTGATGGGTATTGCATTGAATTTATAGATAGCCATTGGCAGGATTACCATTTTCATGATGTTAATTCTTCCAATCCAGGCACATGGGAGTTTTTTCTGGTTCTTCAGTTCTAAATGCCTAAAATTTTATAAAGGTGATGCAAAGATTTGTGATTAGTAATATAAGCATGATTTTATTTAATTGTAAGCATAAGGCCATGCATGATGATAACTTATTAGAAATACCTAAATATAAATTTATTTTTAACAGTTTTTATTATCATGCAGTTACCTCGTAGAAAAGGGGCTGTAATAAACAGGTTAGAACTGAGTGAAAAACAAGGGCCGGGAGTTTGGCCTAGTGGTAGAGTGCTTGCCTAGCATGCACGAAGACCTGGGTTCGATTCCTCGGTACCACATACATAGAAAAAAGCTGGAAGTGGTTCTGAGACTCAAGTGGTAGAGCTGTAGCCTTGAGAAAGTCCAAGGACAGTGCTCAGGCGCTGAGCTCAAGCCCAGGACTGGCAAAAAAAAAAAAAAAAGAACTGAGTGAAAAACATAACCAGATATACACAGATCAGTATGTCCACGTGTGAACAGGGTGCTCCTACATCAGGCACTACAGCAGTGCTTCTCAGGCCCTCCTTTGCAGACAGAGTCCTGTGGCACACTTGGCATAGACATGGGGCAGCTGAAGCAGCAGCTCTTAGGGCAGGTGCATTTGCATCCGGTGCATTTGCATCCTTTGCACTTGCAGGAGCTAGCACAAGTGCAGGAGCCACTCATGGTGCAAGTGCAGTTAGGATCCCTGCTGAGCTGGGGGAGTGGGGACGGAGACATGGAGCCAGGATGAGTGGTTGATGTTAGAAAGTCACCCTAAATATAATTTTTTTTAATGCATGTGCCAGTATTGGGATTGAACCTGGAGCCTTGTGTATTTGCTTGGCTTTTTGCTCAAGGCTGGTCATCTATCACTTCTGGCTTTTTTTTTTTTTTGTGGTTAATTGTAGATAAAATTCAGTTGGGGCCTGGAGTTTGGACTAGTGGTACAGTGCTTGCCTAGCTTGTATAAAGACCCAGGTTTCATTCCTCGGTACTGCATACCTAAAAAAAGCTGTAAGTGGTGCTGTGGCTCAAGTGGCAGAGTATTGCCTTGAGAAAAGCCTAAGGACAGTGCTCAGGCCCTGAGTTCAAGCCCCATGATTAGCAATAAAACCCAAAAAAGCCAATGGACTTTTTTTGGGGGTTGGCTTTGACGATGACCTTCTGATCTCAGTGTCTCAAGGAGCTGGAATCACAGGCATGAGCAACTAGTACTTGGATAAATATATATTTATATAGAATTAGATGTTTAAAGTCTTTTAGGTCACTGAAGATGCTAAATATTTTCCTCTGAGGGGTGTGGCATCTGAAACCTTTGTGAAGTTGTGCACATTAGTTTGTCCATATCTTGAAAGTGCAAATAGACTTACAGCATCTCAAGTTTTTATTTAGTAGACATTCTCTGCCTTTTTCTTGAGAACTGTTTCCCAAGTTTTCTATCCCACTGGCTTCTTAACAACAACCAGTGAGAGAGGGGCTTTGAAACATAACTGGGAAACCTACAGAATAGAAGCAACTGGTGAAACTCCCAGCTCTGCTAGTTTAAGATGCTTCTTAGCTTTGGCTGGGTGTTTAGCTACCCAGCCATTGGGCCAGCCCTTGCACTGTTGTAGCTTCCTTTGAATGGAGCCAGCCCTGTATTCTGAGAGTATCCCCCTTTGCTAAGGATTCTTACCATCGCTTCTTAATTCTGTCATTCCCTTCACTAAGTTTCCTGACCCTGTCTAATCTGCATATTGAATGATACACACACATTATTGTGGTTTTCTTTATTTAAAAAAAATTGGCTTAGGACAGTGTTTGACATATAGTCAATACTGTTGATTGAATGCTTTCTGAAACAGTGAGGTTGAAAAAATGAAGTTGATCCAGTTAATTGCAGATATACTCATTTCCCCAAAGCTATTGATAAGACCTATGCTATATACATACTTAAATCACATGGGTTTAGGTTTTGTTTTGGGTTTTTGTGTGTGTGTGTGTGTGTGTGTGATTGAAAAAACTGCATCCAAAGGTGCCTCTTTCTCTGAGTCTATGCTAATTAGAAAATCATTGCGAAGGTGAGGGTCAGACTTCTGAAAGAGTGCCATTCCAAAGAAACTGTTGCAAAATCAACTTTGGATATGTACTCAGCATAATAGAAAACAAGATTCTCTTTTCAAAATTTTTACATTCAAATGTCTCACTTCAGAAAAGCAATTTATTATCTGAGCACACTTATGTTGCCTAAAACAGTGTGAATTTCTATTATTCTTTTTTAAAATGTATTATAACAAAGCAGTATATCCTTAGGACAAGATAAAATTCAGAATAAGTTGGGACTAAAAATTAACTTCATTATCTATCTCCATTTCTACAAATGTGACCAATAGAATGCCTACTTGTAACTCAGACAATCATCTGCATATATTAATAATATGTAAATTTCATGTTGCCATGCAAATTGATTTTCAACTTCTTTTCTTACTAAAAAACACTTTAGACATCTATCTCTAGCAATCCATAACTCTGTGTCATTTTCTTAAAGTGGCTGCCCTATTCTACATAGTTCTGTTTTTTAGTTGGTTTGTCAGAATCTTCACTGATGCACACAATTTTTATTTAAACCAATGTCAACTGTAAGTGAAATAAAAGATTGATTTTTTTGCCATAGTTTTGTGAAGTCTCTATGTTTTAAAAAAAATACCTGCTACAGTTTTTTTTTAACTTAATGACTACTGGAGTTCTGTAGCTGTCACATATACTGAATAAATATTTGATTATGGAATCTTTCAAAACCTTCGGTGAAAGTTCTTTCAAAATCACTTCTTTTTCTAGAAGTATGTAACAATTTAGCAGTTCACCTGAAGAAATAAAATCAATTATTTTCCTTCTCTTGGGCTCTTCCATAGTATATTCTGATTATAAAATAGTTTAGGAGGGATTTCTGGTAATGAAGATGATTTTGTTATTTTGAATTAAGACCTCACTGTATAATCCAAATCCAAGTCTTCAAACTAGGAAGGTAAAATTGTTCAATGAAACACTAGACCATAATATTGGAGCTAGTCCTTAGAGACTACATAATTAAAATACGGTAAATGAGTGCTGTTGTTAATGCAGCCGCAAGTGACAGTACTGAGAAAGTAGTTTAGATTCTAGAGGTTAATCTACACTTGGAAGATTATTCCTTTGGTTGAGGCGGTATTTTTGTTGGGAGAATTGATCATACTGCTAAGGAGTTTCTATATGATTTTTGTGAAGAATGCAGGATATACACAAACTTCTTTAGATTTAAAAGTCATAAGAAAACTGTACAGTTAACAATTTCTCTTTCATCTATTCATGATAGCAACTACATCTTCAAAAGTAGACAAAAATTGAGATATTTGAACAAATTCTACACAGGATGAGATTATCATACGTATCTCTATTTTGTTTAAGAAGGTAAAGACATGTGTATTTATCCAAGAATTCTAAGTGCTTTAAAACCCAACTTTGATTATAATTATTTTGAAAGCTTATATGCTCAGAATCCATCATTTCCCACAATTCTTAAAAATTATACACTTTAAGTCTTTTTAAAATTTCATTCTTTTTTCATATATTTTTTATTGTAATTAATAGAAGGGTTACATGATATTTGCCAGATAGAAGGTGCATTAATTCACATACATTGATACCCTTTCACGTGTTTTGATCCCCATTTCCCTCCCCCCCACCCCTACCCCTCATCTTGTTTTCCCCCCTTCCCTATCCAATTTCAAATAACCAAATACAAATATATTTGATATATCAGGTAACAAAGTGAGATACTGTAACAATATGAGATAACCAAGGGACAGCAAAAGAGATGAGAGATAACATAGTATATTAAGGACAACAATCATTCATTATATGGCTTTTGTTTCTATATCCTACGGGTCCTTTCATTTAGCGTCATACTATATGGCCTTATGTGTCAAGGTTTTGCTCTATTGCAAATCTCTACTACTAGAGCCCAAGGTTTCTACTGATTATGACAAATGAGGGAACTCACTGAGCCTGTGTTTCTTTGAGTCTGGCTTACTCCACTTAATATGATTTTTTCTAAGTCTTTCCATTTCCTAACAAATGGGGCGATGTCATTCTTTCTGACAGCTGCATAGAATTCCATTGTGTACAAATACCACATCTTGTTGATCCATTCATCAATTGAGGGACATCTAGATTGGTTCCATATCTTTGCTATGGTAAATAGTGCTGCAATGAACATTGTTGTGCTAGTGGATTTAGTATGTCCTTGTTTCTGGATAATTGAGTAAATGCCGAGTAGTGGAAGACCAATGGAATAGAACTGAGGACCCAGATATTAAACCACAGACCTATGGCCAACTAATCTTTGACAAGGGAGCCAAAAAAATAGAATGGAAGAAAGACAGCTTCTTCAACAAGTGGTGCTAGCAAAACTGGTTAAGCACCTGCAGAAAACTAAAGTTGGATCCTTCTTTGTCACCTTGCACTAGAATTAACTCCAAATGGATCAAAGACCTGGAGGTAAAAGCCAACACACTGAAAACTTTACAGGAAGGAATAGGAGATACACTAGGCCTCCTTGGCACAGGCTTAAACTTTCTTAATAAGGACCAAGAATCACAACAAATCAGAGAAAAGCTGGATAAGTGGGACTGCATTAAACTGCAGAGCTTTTGTATGGCAAAGGACATAGCTAATAAATTAATTAGGAAGCCTACAGAGTGGGAGATCTTCACCAACCATACAACAGACAAAGGCCTCATATCTAAAATATATCAACAGCTCAAAAAATTGAATCACTCCAAAACTAATCTCCAAAGTAACAACCATCACATTAAAAGATGGGCCAAAGACTTAAAAGAGAGTCTTCTCTGAAGAAGAAACAAAAATGGCCTATAGACACATGAAGAAATGCTCAACATCTCTAGTCATAAAAGAAATGCAAATCAAAACAATGTTAAGATTCCACCTCACTCCAGTTAGAATGGCCAGGATCAAGAAAACTAATAACAACAGATGCTGGAGGGGATGTGGCCAGGAGGGATCACTACTACACTGTTGGTGGGAGTGCAAACTTGTTCAACCACTATGGAAAGCAGTATGGCAGTTCTTCAAAAGACCAAACATAGAACTCCCCTAAAATTTCATTCTTAAGGCAGAATATTACTGAACATAATCATAAAAAAAGAAAATTTTGAAGAGTGACCTAATGCAAATGTATTTAACTCATGCAACTAAGGCATCTTCCAGGCAAGTGGGATTTTTATCCATGCAGAGCAATTTATAAAGCAGTCTACATTTTCTGAGCTATATAAAAATGTACTTAAAATAACATTGAGTTATGATATAGAAATACCTTTTGATTAAAGCTTCAATTATTTTTTCAGTCTTAGGCTTGACCTCAGGGCCTGCGCATTGTCTTTGGGTTTTTTTCAAGGTCAGAACTCTACCACTTGAGCCTCAGCACCACTTCTGGCTTTTTTCTATGTATGTGGTACTGAGGAATCAAACCCAGGTCTTTGTGGATACTAGACAAGCATTCTACCACTAGGCCAAACTCCTGGCCATAAAGCTTCAAATTCTATTTTTGACTTCCTTCCTAACCTACCTAGACTCTTGAAGATGCATTTATTTGTCTGTACATATCTTCTGGAAAATGGAAAGACCAGCCCAATATTTTCCATTTTTAGTCTGCTGAAAGTATTTCTTTTATTTGCTTCCATTTTTATTTGCAAAGAAATGTTGGTTGGGATCGTTAACAATATTTATTTCTTATTTATTGGTCAGCTAAAGTGCTAGAATTTACATTACTTGAGATATGTTTATAGTGGTTTCAGGACATTTCTCTTCTGCAATTACATTGTGCTTGAATATGTAACATGATTAGTTTCTCTTGACTTACTTGAAAATTGGATTATACATTATCTAAAGGCAAAATCATAGCCAATTTATTGGCAATATTGAATTGGCCTCTTGTAAACTTAGTGTGTAAACCTTCATTCTGTAAAAAACAATGAGTGTTATGATAAGTTGAGCAACAGAGGGTGAGTTTTTAGACAGGAAAGTGCTGACATAAGTGGAAAATGAACTACAAGAAGAGTGGTCCTTTCAGAGTTATTTTCTTTATTGGGTAAAACAGAGACAATTTATTACCCTCATTTGAAGTGACTAGAATTTCCTCCCGTTTTCAAAACAAATAAACAAACAAAAACCAGTTTGAAAGTTTAGCTTAATAATGAGCCACTTGGCATTGTGGAGCATAGGCAAGATAGTCTAAAATGGTGCCTTACTTAAACTTTAACAGCAAGATAAAAGCAGTTACAATGAGGCTGTGAGGTGGTAGCTTGGGCCTGTAATCCTAGATACTCCGGAAGCTGAGATCTGAGGAACAAAGTTTCAAAGCCAGCCTGGGCACAAAAGGACCTGAGACTATCTCCAATGAATCTCTAGAAAAAAGTACAGGATTGGCTCAAGGGTAGAGCGGTAGCCGTGAGCTGAAGAACTCAGGGACAATGCCTAGGCCAAGTTCAAGCCCTGTGACCCATGGGGGAAAAAAAAAAAGAGCAAGAACAAGAAAAAAGAAAAAAGCAGTTATAGTGAGTTTTTGTTATTTTTCATTAAATGTTTAAATATCTGTTTCCCTTCAGTGAGTATTTAAAATTATATGACAATAACTCCACTTACAAGTATTGTTTTTAGAAGCTTATGTAAAGAAAATAACACCCAATAAGTGTAAAAGGAGTCTTTCTGGGAAAAATCTTGCTATCAAATGAAGTTTTCACTACTTTTATACAAAGCGTATTTAATGTTTGTAGTCAGAAGATAAAGCAATTTTGTAAGTTTTACTTCTCAGTGGTTGGTTAGGAAGGTATATATAGGTATTTAAAACACAAATCAAAGTAAAGCTTATAAAAATCTATGACCCAATTCTTTGAGATAGAAGATAAGTGGTAAGGTTCAGTGGGTAAGGAGTGACTCATAGGAAATCAGTCATTATTTATCTGTTCATAATAAGCTACACTAAGATTAAATATGCTTTTTCTATGGCCATACTCAGGATCATGTTCATGTGTTCTGTTTCAGATATTTTACATCAGTATATTTTTATAGAATGAACTGTAATATCATTACTAATATCCTCATTTTAACTACATAATTGCTTAAAGGAAATCTTATATAGAAGAGGCCTAGAAATTCACTATTTACTTTATTTGGGAAAAAAATTGGAATAAATGCCTTCACTACCAATTGTTAAAAAGAATCCAGATTATTTTTCGCTCCTTTTATTTTTGTAATCTACATAAAAGTAAAAGTATAGTGGCGATACCCTTATATTTAAAAACTATTTTGCTCTCAATCTGTTACATATGGCTTATACTTTGTAAACCCTGTATTACCCACTATCTTTACTGATAGTGGTTTTTGGTGGGGGCGGAGGTCAGTCATGGGGTTTGAACTCTGGGCCTGGGCACTGTCCTTGAGCATTTCAGCTCAAGGCTAATGACCTACCCCTTGAGACGCAGCACACTTTCCATTTTCTAGTGGTTAATTGATATATAAAAATCTTTACCAATTTAGTGGTACTCTTATATTCACTTTACTGAAGTGTAGCCCTTTGTAGCCCCTTTTTTTTCTTCTCTTTTTCTTTTTCTTGTTTATAACACCTATTTGTCCATGAATTTTTTGTGAATATCTTTTAGCACATAGGAATTAAAATCACAGCATTTTGTTTTGTTTTGTTTTGCCAGTCCTCGCCTTCAGCTCAGGGCCTGAGCACTGTCCTTGGACTTTCTCAAGGCTAGGGCTCTATCACTTGAGCCACTTCTGGCTTTTCTCTATGTATGTGGTACCAAGGAATTGAACCCGGGTCTTTGTGCATGCTAGGTAAGCACTCTACCACTAGGCCAAACTCTCGGTCCCAATTCAAACTTTTTACGGTGTGATTTTAAAAAGAAAATTGACCCATCAGATTCCCATTTTTTTGATGTGTTAGCTAAGAGAGGCTCTTCATAAAGATCTTATTACAAGTGTTTGCTACAAGGGTTCAGAATACAGTCTCCTTGCTCCCTAGTGTGATTCAAACTTTAGATCCTCTAGTAGTACAAATTACTGCTAAGCAAACATACAACTAAGAGCTGAGTGGCTCAACTAGCAGAGCAGGTGCCTAGCAAGTACAAGGACCTCAGTTCAAACCCCAGTGTTGGCTACCCCTCAAAAAAATATAGCTAGCTGCTCAGATGTACCAATATGTTTTACATAGACTGCCAACATAAACTACACATCTTATTAGTAAGACTGCCTTGTAGCGCTCTCTCTCCTTCTTGCTCAACTCGTTATCCCTTTTCTAAAAGACAGTATTCTAAAAGACATTTTACATATGTTAATTTCATCTCATCTAATGCTTCATTATGGATAATCTAGCATTTGCTAGTTAGAGTTATATATAGAAATTACCTAAAGTGTATAAATTGCCTTCTTGACTTTTGTAACAATTTCTTTTTTATGAGTATTAAGATTTTAATTTCTTAATCTTTGTATGTACATCAATAATTTCAGGCTATGAAATTCAAAGGCAACATTTACTTCAATTCAATTTAAGTTTAGGTAATTTCAATTTATAAGAAATGTGAACAATTGTAAGAAAACAAACTTCTTAAGCTAGAATTCTCCAGAATGAAACTACATTATAAAGTACATATTTAGTAAAAAGGAAGAGTGAAGTCCCAAACACTTATCTTCTATTTTAAATTTCTTTACTTCTGAAAAAAATGCAAGAAGCCAAGAAATAGACAAAAGAATAACTGATAGAAATGAGTACAGTGATACAAAGATTGGCAAAGAGATGTTTTAAATAAAAACGTACTAGAAAATAAATGCATCCGATCTTATAAATTCCATGATGGTTTTTCATCCTATGATATAAATGAGGAAAAAGATCTACAAAGTTGCAAAATTATTCTTTTAATAGTTTTCCATCATTACGTGTATATTTTTGTTGACCAATAACATTTACAATGATTCAGCTGGAGTACGGACACTCCCTTTGATCAAACTGCTAATGAATTGTGGATGGGATTTATAAAAGAGTAAGCTGAACTGAAGAATCCATCCATGCGTCCATGTGGTTCAGCATGTGACACTTACAAGAAAGAAGCAAGATAACTCTTGCTGGCTTCCTTGCTCAACAATGTAGGTTGGAATTTTGGATTTGATGTTTATAAGGCTTGCATTCCACCATGCTGCGCCAGCTTCTGTAATGTGGTAATGATGGGCTCCTTGAATCTCTTATCCATTAGCCTCTTGGAAAGGCTCATTAGCAGGTGTTTCATTAAGGAAAGGATTGACGATGACAGTGAAAACAATAAAAATGATGCTCAACTGTACCAGGGCATTCAGCCCTCTCCCGAGCACTTCATCATTTCAAGCGTCATAGTAAAAATTTTGGAGTTGAAGTAAATACCTTGACATCATAATGGTAAACTTAATTATTATATGTGTCAGGTTTTGCCAGAAATAGTCCTTGAAGAAACAGGGTAAGCAGGAGGGAACAAGGAAAAGAATAAAAGAAAGGCAATGAATACAGAGCAGCAGTAATTTGGGATTTCAGTAAACAGAGTAAATAGGTTTGTTTAACCTTTGCTTTTGAATTGTCTTAATTGATATTCTCAGCAGTTCAGATTTATCTTCTCACTATGAAAAGCTCTCCCTTGTCTACAGGGTTATGTATTCCCATCATAGTCCAAATGATCTTTTAAAAATATAAATCTGAAGTTTAGGATGTTGCTCAATGGTAGAGTTCTTGCTTTTCACATGGGATTCTAGGTTCTCTCCCCATGGAGGAAGGGATACAGAGAAACCTTCCAAAACATAAATTTTATATGAAACTTGATTCCAAGATTTCCCCTCTCAGGCAAGTACTGATTTCTCATGCCTATAAATTTAGCTGTTCAGGAAGCTGAGATTTGGAGGTTAGCAGTTTGAGGCCATCCCAAGCACAAAAGTACAAGAAACTTCTTCTCCAAAGTAATTAGCAAAAGGCTGAGCTAGAGGTGTGGCTGGAGTGGTAGAATGCTAGCCAGGCACTCCTCCAAGTAGACCCTGAATTCAAATCCTGATACCAGCATAAATAAACAAGTATATTCCCTTTTCAAAATAAAATCCTCTCTGTTGCCTAGGTGTCCTGCTCCACTGCATGAACTTGCTTGGAATTTTTCAATATACCCAGTTCTGCTATCTTTAACATTCTCAAAAAAAACAGCTTTGTTCTGTGTGTGTGTGTGTGTGTGTGTGTGTGTGTGTGTGTGTGTGTGTGTGTGTGTGTGTGTGTATGTGTGTGTGTATTCGCAAGCGCACACACGCGCATGCATGCACACATATGTGTATGCATGCATTCTTGCACATACTCACATGAATGTTGAGCCTATTGCTGAAACCCAAGGCCTGGCACTGTCTCTGAGGGGTTTTTTTTGCTCTACTACTTGAGCCACAACTGATCTTCCAGCTTTTTGGTGGTTATTAGACATAAGAGTCTCAGGCCTTTCCTGCCTGGTCTGGGTTCAAATCTCAGTTCTCAGATCTCATTTTCCTTTGTAGTTAGGATTACAGGCATGAGCCACAAGCCCTGGTTCAATTTTATTTTATTTAGACTTCAGACAAAACCTTCTCCTATTAGAAAACCTTTCTGTGAGCACCCCATTTGACATGTTCCTGGTCCTGCCTTCCCTTTTCCAGTTAGATAATATCTCCATTTAAAAAAAAATCAATTGAATCAGGGCATAGTAGCTCATGTCTTTAATCCTAGCTACTTAGAGATGTGAGGATCTTGGTTCAAGAACAGCCCCTTACTAAAGTCTATGGGGCTCTTACCTCCAGCGAACCACCAGAAAAACCAAAGTGGCTCTGTAGCCAAGTGGTAGAGTGATAGCCTTGAGCTAAAGAGCTCAGGGATAGTACCCAGGCCCAGAGTTTAAGGCCTCCTCCCCCTAAAAACAGTATATTGATTGTGGAGGCTAGCTTTCTGTACTTACTGACATCATTGAACCAAATGACAATGTAACTAAAACCAAGACTAAGGTATTTTTGAGCATTATTGTATCATGGAACAAATTCTGGATTATATAAGTCAGAAATATTTTCAAACAATAATATTTTTTTCTTTGTTCTCTGTTAAATTTGCCTACTTAGAATAATAGCTCTGTGCCAGGCCAAACTGAGAAATTCTTTTTATGTAAGAAATATTAAAATTTTAAGGTTAAATTTTATGTAGGAAAAAAGATTTTTCCTTTTTATTAGCATTGGTATAATTTTATGTGACTATCCATATAGAAGATAAATTTCTGTTATGAAATAGAGGTTGTTGAGTAGGTACTTTAATTAAATTTACTTTGAGTTTATGCCTTTCTAAAATACAGATAAAGTCTGTGCAACACGATGACCCATTAACGGTCTAAGATTAATAAAAGATAATTATTAGCACACTGTTCTGAATTTGAAGGTCAAGGGGAAATGCTAACAAGAGTTATTATCATTTTATCAAAGTTCTTTATGACAGCAAAAATAATCATAGAATTTGCAAAAAAATCAGGATATATTAACTGCATATGTATTTTTTATTTTATTATTTTTTTTGTCAGTCCTAGGGCTTGAGCTCTTCAGCTCAAGGCTACCAACTCCCTACCCTTTGAGCCAAGCGCCACTTCTGGTTTTCTAGTGATTAGAGATAAGAGTCTCAAGGTCTTTATTGCCTAGGGTGAACCATGATCCTCAGATCTCAGCGTCTGAGTAGCTAGGATTACAAGCTTGAGTCAGCCTTTTTAGTTTTATTTTTTAAAGAGAGACTATTGTCTGTGCAGGAAAGCCATTCGAAGTAATGCTTCATGTGACATACACCTGTGCACTCTCACTACATCTGTGACCCATCTTTTATTGTTGTATGTGAATATTAATCATGACTGGTTAAAAACAAATAAGTATTAGTGAAAGAATCAAAATACAATATATCCAAAAACAAATAGAAGTAGGTAAAGTAAACACAACAACAAGCAAATTAAAAATAAATGTTTCATTTTGGGTATATATATCTTAAATACAAGAGCAAAAACACATAAGGATGAGGGAAATAAAAAGCAACAAGTTGTGATGATAAAAATTGATTATACTAAATCTAAATGTATTTGGTAATTTGGTAAGAATTTCCATCTGTCTCAGGCCAGTTTACAAGCCATACATAACCTCTGGAACCCTTAGCTTGGTGGACTTCACTCTTAGTTTGCTTATGTTAAAATTGGTTTTTAAGAAAGATCAATTATGGGAGTGGACCTTATGAAGTCAGGTTTTCTGAAGCTAGACATAGGAACAGCTTAGAAGGAAAAGTCATAGAACTTTAAAGCTCAGAATTGGGAGTCTAGGATCTCAGACTAGTTCCAAGGACACTCGTGACCCCGTTCTTGTGAGATAGAAAACTTAAATGTTCTTTAAAGCAAATAAGTATAGAAAACTAAAGACCAGAATTCTTGGTTTGGGTTTGAAAATGTACTTATATATGATCCACAAGAGAAAAACACTGGAAGACTCAAACAAATAAAAGTTGAAATTAGCGGAATGATGGCACATTTGCCATGGAAACAGTTATTTTATTTTGCAGCACTCAGATTTGGACACTAGAAACATAATTCGGTAGAGAGAGTTTTACTAGAGTTTATCGGGACAATATAGCAATTCTAAACTTGTAAACAACTAAAAATATGTCACAAAAATATATAAAGCAAGAATGATTGAACATAAAAATTTAAAAACCCTTTCAGGGATATATTTCATAGAGATACTCCACTAAGATACATTTCATTTTCACCTCTATCAGTTTTATGTCAGTTAAAAGTGATATAACACAAAACCTAAATAGAATAGACATACAGATGACTGTCCCAGCAATTCAGCAATAGTGATTCTTTCAAGAAAATACAAGAAGTGTGTGCCTCATCTTTGAAATACTGGAATGGAATATGGCATTTTGCAGTGGCTCTAGGTATTTCTAATTTTATATGTGCTCTAGTGGCTTGTTTTGAGGCATTGTCTTGTTATATTAGTCTTATTGGATTGACACTTCTAGGCTCACATAATCCTCTTGCCTCTACCTATGAAGTAGCTAGGACTATTCTCACCTAAGACATTCTAATTCTCATTGTCTCACTTTAGTTAATTCTAAAAATGAACATTTTTCAGAGATCTTACTTTAATCACTGAAAACTTGACAGCCAGCACTTTACTTGATGCTAAAGAAAGAGCTGTCAAGGTAATGGTCAGCTCTCCCACCTTCATGAATTTCAGTGACCAGAGCTGTATTTAGCAGTCAGTTCTGGTAGGGCCTTTGGCTAGGGAGTGGGTAGGTGATATGTAGACCAGGGCATACTTAGCTATTCTATTCCTCTCTTGCTGATTCCATGCTACACTTTTGTGAAATGGCAATGCTCTCTGCCCAAGATAATAAAAGTTCATTTTGGATAGATTATAATTCACAGTAGACTGACATTCCTCCAGTGACATTTTCCTAAATAGCTGAGCTCATCAGGAGTGAATTTTATTGCGAAAAAGAATATCATGTGATGTATTTTACATGGGCATATGGTTTCCTAGTAAGATTCATTAATTGATTTATAATCTATTCTAATGTATCCCATGCATAATTGCTTAAACTTACTGAGCAGGCTCAGAACATTTCAGTGGGGAAATCTCAATCCCTTCCCCCCATGCCAACTTTCTCTTTCTCTGTTGATAATAGGAATGACTTATCTACATAGAACTGCCTATTTTCTCCACAAAAATGCAATATATCTTATGTCCATAAAATAGTTCCAAGGTCAAATACTCAGACAATCCATAAATACCTTATCTGAAATCATCACAGTATGAGAAGAAGCTCGGTAATAAAAATTCGAAACTTCTTCCTTAATAAGTTAGCACAACACTCCAAAGGCTATTTGACTTGATCAGAATTCCTCACATAGCCCTCAACCTTGCCTCTTTCACGTTGAGTGTACTCTTTGGTTCCTTGTTTTTCTTTTTTTGTTGCTGATTTTGTTTTCTGTTTAGTTCCCTCCCCCCCCCCCAGCAAGTTCACTTGTATTAATTTGCATTTTTAATGAATTATTTGCTTCAGTGCTTCTTTTGAGTGATGCCATATGTTTACTATTCAAGCTATAAATTCTGAGTGATTGTGTAAACACTATGGTCAGGCTTTTGAATGCAGTATCAATGTCAGCTATATTCAGGTATTTTTGTAACATTTATTATTGTATTTTGCTGATATTTCAAACTCAATGTCTTCTTTCTCCTGAGAACAGTGTATTGTCTTTTCACAGCATGTCTCCATTACCTGACACACAAAAAAATACAATCTGATTTGTCTATTATTGTGTAGCAAGAGTCCACCAAAGCAAATACAGGCCTAGGAAAAGGATGGTGAAGTCAGATTTTAATAATTCTACTTTCCAGAACTTTGATAACAAAATATAGATTTTGTCAGTTTTCTGTATAAGTTGATTTAAGGGTCATATGTGTAAAATGTATCTGACTTCTCCACATTAAAAGAGGAAAATACAGCTATACCTAAACTACCTCTGCCTACCATTTCTTTAAAAATGCCATTTTAAAATCATGCTAATGATGAAATTACATATTTTATAAAGCTTTTTCTAGAAGCTCCTCAGTTGTCTGAATGATGATTCTTAGAGCTAGTTGCAAGTTTATACTTGTTCTCTTATTTGTTTATTTTTTAGAAGTTGAGTCTTTTGAAGTGATTTCTTAACTTTCTGAAGTTCTCCTATAGTGAGAGGTGAGGCCAGAATTGGTTAAATTGATCATAGATTTGAGTTATTTTAACAGCCCAATATCAAGAGGTCAAGATAATAAAACTAGTCCTTTAGATCCATTGCTGAATCCATTATAATGTTCCTGGGTAAAATGATGTAATCGTTTTTCACCTTTGATTTCTAATTTGAGTCAGCTTACATTTACTACCATTCACATAGATACAGGACTCCTTAACCTGACAGAAATTCTTCCTTTAGGCTTAAATTCATGAAAATATGTCACTGTAAAGGTCATTTCACTGACCAAAAAATATCTGGAGAGTGATGGGATAGCAGCATCTCTCAGACCTAGCCATATTTCACTCATGTAATCCAAGAGGACATCACCTGTCTGGAATGGATCGGTGTACAGAATAAAACCTTGGCTCTTCTCAAAGCTCACTGGCTCTTCATTCTTTGGCAGTGTTGTTTCCATTTCTGAATAGAGGATTTTTTCATTCTTAAAAGTCTAAATGTTATTTTTTTTCCAGCCCTGGGGCTTGACCTCAGGGTCTGAGCACTGTCCTTGGGTCTTTTCCTCAAGGTAATTGCTCTGTCACTTGAGACATAGCACCATTTCCAGCTTTTCTATGTATATGGGATGGAGGAATCTAACCCAGGTCTTTGTGCATGCTAGGCAAGCACTCTACCGCTAGGCAAGCACTCTACCACTAGGCCAAACTCCCTGCCCCTAAATGTAATTTTTTTAAGGCTAGTTTGTCAGATAATACATGCCTATGATGATCATCCTACTTAGCAGTATTGTATCCACTTAGGAAGATGATTTAGCAATGCAAAATTATTAATATTTGCAAGTAAAAAGGATGGGCCAACCAGTCCCAATGGTCAGAATTATCCATAGAGAACTGAATCCTATATGAATCAATAGCTCATGGTCCATTGCAACCAGTGGTTTCTTAAATACTTCCTGACAGATTGACTTTCTTTCTTCCTTTTTGCTTTCTCAGTTTGACCCACATTTCCTGTGCTGTTTTTGGGAATGGCTGTGATTTCCTTCCTGGTTCCTATGCAGAGGGCTTCTGTATTTTTAGTTAGACACTTTACACTTAGAAATCTGGTAACCATTTCTAAAGACTTGAGTGTTAAAAATACAAAATGAAACTAATAACTCAATTTTTCATTCTTATTTCTCATTATGTATGTAACTCATATTCAAAGAAATTGAAATGACTACGTGACCACCACCATCAGTCATAAAAAGGCAGTTTACCAGCTGAGTGCGGTGGCTCACACCTGTAATCCTAGCTGCTCAGGAAGCTGAGATCTGAGGATCGAAGTTCAAAGCCAAGACATGCACTAAAGTCTGAGAGACTTTTATCTCCAATTAATTACTAGAAAACAGGAAGTGGTGCTGTGGCTCAAGGGGTGGGGAGGTAGTCTTGAGCTGAAGAGCTCAAGGACAGCACCCAGGCCCAGAGTTCAAGCCCCACAACCAACACACACACACACACACACACACACACACACACACACACACACACACACACACACACAAAATCAGTTTACCAGGGGTGAAGGTGGGTGATGCTGGCATACATGCATGTTGATTAAATTTTGAAGTCTATTTGTTGCTGAAGACCTGGACAAATAGGAATATACAGACTAGAAGTATCGTGTCAGAATACTGCATGTCTAAAGGAATCATTTTCCTTTCTGTAGTAGTGTATTTACATTTTTTAGTTATCTTTAAGTAGTTGTTCCAAGGAGTTGGCATTTAACAACATAGTGCATATTGATTGATGTCACTCCATTTAACATTTTCACTCATCCCTCACAAACCACAGCCAATCATTTTTCATTGTGTAAGACACAAAACCAAGGACATAGCCGTCTTCCATGCCAAAATCAAAGCTTACAAGAAGAATAAGACGCTCCTCTAGGAAATCTTGCTTTGATTTGAACCTTAATATTAATTCTTTGAACTCTACAGCAATTGAATATTCCATCATATCAAGAGTGTATTCCTTTAAACTGGTGTAATTATTCTCTTCATAGACAAGTGAGAAATTATAGAATCATTCTCTGTCAGTTTTCCCCAACTACTTACAGTCTTCAGAGAGAACTGCTATGTGCACACATAGACAGATAATTTGAATATGGCATGGCAGGTGGAAAAATTGTGGAGGCCCATCATACTATGGGAGTGCAGAAGAAATCACTAAGTGGGACCAAAGACAGTATTGGGATTGTTTTATGGAAGAGGGGTTATTTGAGCCAAATATTACAAACGTGTGTGAGTTGGGGACAGTTGGATAATATAAAAAGTAATTGGAAGAGAAATGAGTGCACAGATATGTGTGAAGGGTCCAGAATTGTCAGGAAAGTAAGGACAGTTAGAGGCTAGTTGAGTGGAGGAATATGGTGATGAGACTGTGGAATGTTCATGTTTGTTGTGTTCAGGATCCTATAATGCATGCATTTGGTGATGGCTAGCTATATTTTCTTAACCCTCCTTACCTTTCTTTCGAAATGTCAGTGTGTTATTTATTTTTCCATTCTGTTATGTGAGTCAGTATATAGCGTAGGAAATGGTGACCACTCCAGGTATTTGAATCAGATCCGGGATTTAAAATAGAGAATGACAGTCTTATGGTGATCCATTGTGGAGAAATAGGGATGGAATTTGGACCAGTCTGCCTACTACTGCTTTCATGATGCAGCTCCATTGTTAGGAACCAGATAAGGAAACAGCTACTGTTGTCTTCTGGTTACTAATGAGTTATCACTCATGATGAGTGGTAAATCCATAGTTATATAACTGCCAGTGAGGTGACCTCCATCTCACTTACCCCTTTGGCATTCCATTGGCAGAATCAAGAAGACTCATTTGTAGCCTCACACTATAAAGGGGTATAAGAAAATAGTAGCAGTGGGCAAGAAACATTATCAAACACATCTAATATAGCATTTTGTACTTATTAATAATTAGTTTGTACTCATCTTCAGGAGTCGGACAGTAACTATCTCATGGGAACTGAACTTCTGTTATTTGGATTAGAGATCACTGACCCTTTTATCCTCCTATGTTTCTAGGAACAAACAATCAAACAACATAAGGTGGTATTTTAGACATTCCAGGAAAAGTACTAAAGGGGAAATAATTTTGCTAAATTGCTTATAAAGTCTCTGGAAGTTTTTGCTTAATCTGTGTCCTTTCTTCTCTGTTAAACAACACTGTCATCTTTAAATTACATGTAACGAAAATGCTTAAGAGGGCTAATGTTAGGGATTTGGGTTCTCTAGTGATCTGAAGCTGTACATTATAAAATCAGATGTGGGAGTCAGTATTGTATTACTGTCAAGGCCACAGATTTCTTTAACAGAAACCACGGAAGTTTGTTTTGAGCCAGTAATCCACAGTTACTGATTGAGGAAATTGTGATACCATGCCCACATTTCTTGATCTCTTCTGGGTCTCTTCTCATTTCAGGTTCCTGTTTATACAATATGATTAGTAGTAGTGTTCACACTGAGGTACTGGAGTAAACAGTCTGCTCTACTAGTCCATATATGATATATGTCTTAATTCGACACGTCTTTATCCATTTATGTTTAGTGAAAGGGATTCAGATGTCTATCTGGGATTTATGCAACATTAACACCACGGTATGGGCAGATGCCAAGAATATTAATTGTACAATTATGTTTTTAATGGATTTGGAGATTATTTGGTACCCAAGCCAAACCACCTTTAGAGACACACATATATCTGTACTCCTGTGCTTGTGCATTGAAAACACAACTGTAAAAATGACACAAAAAATACTTACTGAAGGCATATACACATGAATAGACACCTAGATACATGAACCATGACATAAGCTCTCAAAAGTCTAGGCTTTTTCTGCAGATGGTCATCAGGAGAGCATGGAGTTGTGAATTCATTCTTAGTAATAAAAAAAAGTACACTTAGGTTTAGCTTACTAGTTTGTGAGGCATTGTGTGTAATTACTTTCTGCAATTTCTCCACCTTTTCTTCATTTATAAAGTGAGCGGGGAAGTGTTAACTGTAAATGTTTTTTCCTGTCATTTCAAAATATTCAGTGAAGATTGATTTTAGTCAGAAAAGTAATTCCATGGACATGTACTTCTTCATTTGTATACTGTTTATTTAAATCAGTGCTTCCTCAAATTCATTTCTAATGCCTTCTCTTTGTGGGAGACTGTAAGATTGAAACATTTTCTCTTGCTTATATATTTCATCATTTTTGAAAGTAGTTCTCTAAAATGTAATAAAATATTGAGGGTAGAACTTAAAAATCCTTTTTGTAGCATCCTCAGTTTTAGCACCTTGCTGGATTGATTAACTAGTAGTAGTATAATGTTTAGTCATCATTTATTGATGGGCTGATATCTTCTCATCCAAAACAGAAGAGGCATTTTAATACTCCTAGAGTTGTTTGTGGTATTGTTTCAAGTATATAAATGTTAGCCCAAGACACACCAAATGACCATTTTTTTTTTATTTCCAGTAAGTACCATTGTTTTTATCTACTAGAGTTTCTGGAAATATATGTGATTTGTAGTTGGCTTATTTCTCTAGGTTAATTCCAAATTATAGGTAGACATATACCTTAATTTCTCTAAAATATATGTATCATCAACCTAAAACTGGTAGTATTAAATCCTTGGAAATTCAAACCTTAATAAGGTTTGTTATTTTCTTCTAATTATGGGATTACATAACACAAAAACCAAATTAAAATTATAAATGAATCCTGCCTTTTTAGAGTTTTTTTTTTTCCTCAGAGGATATTTTATGCTTAAAAAAAGCTTGGGGCTGGCCTAGTGGTAAAGTGCTTGCCTAGCATATATGAAGACTGGGTTTTGATGACTCAGTACTCTATATACAGAAAAATCCAGAAGTGGTGCTATGGCTCAAGTGGTAGAGCACTAGTCTTGAAGAATGCTCAAGGACAATGCTCTGTCCTGAGTCCAAGCCCCAGGACTACTCGCCCCCACCCCAAAAAAAGAAAGCTTGTAAGTTATGTTCCACAGCTCACACTTACAATTCTATTTATTCCTCTGGAGGCTGAGTTCTGGAGGCTTTGGTTTAAGGTAAGCCTGCACAAGAAGTATAAGTATCCTTTTCAACCACCAGCTGGGTGATATTGTGAGCTGTCACCCTGTAAGCTACGAAGGGACCTGAGGTGAGGAGTGTTTTATTCCAGGATAGCTTGGGCAACAAAGTTCCTGAGATTTGAATTCATCAGAAAGGAACTGGTGTAATGGCATGTGTTGGTCATCCCAGCTGTTGTGGGAAGTGTAAATAAGATGGTCTTAGTCCAGATCAGGCCCAGACAAAAAAAGTGAGACTCTATTTAAAAACCTCTAGTGCAAAAAATAATAATAATGTGCTAGAGGTTTGGCTGAGCAGTGTAGCAACTGTTATAGCAAGCATAAGGCCCTGGTTTCAAACTCCAGTGCAGCCAAAGAGGAAAGAAAAATAAAATGAAGGTAACTTTTAATTATGAATCATGCAGACAGTAATAGACTTTTAGAAAAGGTTTTCTTTATTATTACTGTACTTTCAGAAAATGTAATGTATGTATGTTTGTTTGTTTATTTATTTATTTTGCCAGTCCTGGGGCTTGAACTCAGGCTTTGGATACTTTTTGCTCAAGGCTAGCGCTCTTGAGTCACAGCGCCACTCCTGACTGTATCTGTGTATGTGGTATCGAGGAATCAAACCCAGGGCTTTGTGCATGCTAGGTAAGCACTATACCACTAGGCTGCCTTCCAAGCCATAATGTTTAATTTTCCATACCCTACCTTTGCTTTAGAAGGTGTATATAATGCAGGGAACATGAACAAGGAAATAAGTTCAGGGTTCCATCACATTTTTGTCCAAAGGAGAAGCCATTTAGACCACATGCATGAGTAGCTTTTCTACATTTTAGGGGACAGAAAATCAGCCCGTTTAGGTGCAGTTTTGTGTAATAACATCCTTTCTCTTAACATTATATAAACTGTTGTCCAGTGCCAATGAATATTACTATTTCTCAAGGTTGTATGATTATTGGAATCACAAAAAGTAATGCTTTTGGACCCATACTAATGGTAGCTTCATCTTGCCTATCATCATTGTTGCCTATCCTGGTTATTTATTTAGTTGTGAAATGTTTCACTAGTAGTACTCTGTATGGAGGCTCATTTCTTGCAGGTTGCTGAGGCAGAAGGAGGTAAGTTGGAAGCTGGCCTGGACTATATTATCAGACTTAGTCTCAAAAATATTTCATATAATAATCTAGTTTATAAGAATGGTGAAACAATTACATTTTGACACCTTTTTTCTCTTTCTTACCTTACTGTTATGGTTTTTTACTGTGATAAATAATGCAAATAAAGCTAATCGTCTAAGCATACACATGTTGGTTGAAAAATCTCAATTTTCCCATATGTCTACATGGAAGTCCATCCATTATATTTTCCCTATTTACCGCAAAAAAAAAAACTGATACCTTACTTGAGCTGGTAAATTCATGGATAATTTTACACTAGTAGGTATGGCAGCTGGGAGCTAATGGCCCATTCCTATAATCCTAGTTTTTCCTAACTTCTAAGGAGACTGAGATCTGAGGTTCATGGTTTAAAGCCAATCCAAGCAGAAAAGTCTTTGAGATCCCTTCTAAATTATCCTCCTCAAAGGAAAAGAGGAGCAGTGTTTCAGTAGTAGAGAAAAAGTTAAAGGGCAGCATTCAATTCCTGAGTTCTAGTCTCCATGTGAACATTTTCATGTATTGTTGGTTACAAAACAAATTCATCATTCACATTTTTACGTATTTCATTTGAAATATATAGAATAAGTGTGCCCTGAAGCAGTTTGGGGACAAGATGGGACCATTAAAACGCTCAGTAGACAATGTCACTTCCAGAGCTCCAAAGGCCAGCATCAGTCTACACCCCTATTACCTAGGTGCCCACCGCTAAAAAACAAAAATGATGTTATCACAAGGTCATCGCCCTAATTTTATAGGTGCTGGAAAGAAATGAAAACTGTGACTCACACTTGTAACCCTTACTACTCAGGAGAAGGAGATGTGAGAAATGTGGTGTGGAGCCAGCCTGGGCATGAGAGTCCTATGAGCCTCTTTATTTCCCATTAACCACAAATAAACCCAGTAAATGGAGCTGTAGCTCAAGTGGAGGAGCACGACACAAAAAAGCTCTGGGAAAGCACCTAGGCCCTGAGTTCAAAGCCAGGACCCTCTCTCCCCTAAAATGAAGGAATGAGTGAATAAAGGAGTTAAATCTGTACCCAAGAGAAAGTTGTGGTGCCTCTAAAAAATGCTAGCATTTCTTCCTGTGACACTTGCAAATCAAGTATGGCTGTATTTGCAGGGAAAGGTGAGAGATGATATTTTTCTTAAATTTATACCATTAGTCTTGTCTGCTAGTTGCTGCCTCTTGTAAACTGTGTCCTACAAGAAGACAAACAATATGCAACCATTTCTAAACTGCTTCTTTGCTTGTATTACCCCAGTAGTACAATCCTCCATTGCTAATAGACCTTCCTTTAAGGAAAAGGTAATGGTTTTCTCTTTATATTTATTATGTGTTATAATTTCCAAATGTAGGTTGGACAGTCCCCACCACTTTGAGGTCAAGTTTTCCTTTTTCCAAAATTTGATATGTATTTTGCCTCCGTGAGACACTGTTACAAAAACATCCCTTTATGGTGATCCTTTTTGAAAACCCAAAGCAAAGACCATCTGGAAGGGAAGATTAATCTGTTTGAGAAAGGGAAACATTATTGCATATTTTAAAATATGTAACTAGCACAGAACATTTGCCTCAGGCATCAGAATGAGATTACGGTTTAGGAAAAATATTTAAATGAACCTTTATCTTTTAAAACTCTGTAAAACATGTTTTCTTTTCTTCTATAGTAAAACTTAAATATTTTAAGTTGTAGGCTGAAAAATAATGCTAATTTAAAACTAAGAACAAGAGTTCTACTAATGAATTAGAAAAATCTGTAATTATTTCTTCTTAATTTGTAAATGTTATGATTAAACTTCTTTATTATTAGTTTTATAAATGATAGGCAAAAGCCAGGTGCCAGTGGCTCATGCCTATAATCCTAGCTACTAAGGAAGCTGAGATCTGAGGATCACAGTTCAAAGCTAGCCTTGGCATGAAAGTCCATGAGACTCTTATCTCCAATTAGTCAACAGAAAACTGGAAGTGGTGTTGTGACTGCAGGGGTAGAGAAATAATCTTGAGTTGAAGAACTCAGGGACAGTGCCCAGGCCTAGAGTTCAGCCTCATAACCAACAATGAATGAATGAATGAATGAATGAATGGATGGCAAACTATGATCTTGTCAATAATTAGTAGACTGTATTTTTGTTTATTATTTTTACATTACTTTGTCTTTTGAATATGTTTTTATTACCTATAAGTAGTTATACAATGGAGTTGCCATTCAATGAAGCAGTCTATGAGTATATGTGCCTTGATCAGTGAAACTATTATTTTAGAACAATCTTAGATTTACATAGCAATTTGGCAAAGAACATGTCTATACTCGCCACCTATACATATTGGGCACTTTAACTGTTTACTGTGGTATGAGGCATTTTTAAATTAAATAACTTCATGAATTTATATTGACATGTTATTAAGTACAGTCCATAATTCACATTAAAGTTCTGACTATATTTTGCAGACATAGTGGTATATATCTATGATAATTTTGTAGAGTAGTTGTACTGTTTCAGAATTCTATTGATCCATTCAGCCCTTGCTTCATGAATGGACATAGAAATTCATGTCTGAGTTGATATTTAAAACAAAACAAATTTCAAGTAGAAATAATCATTATTTTTATGGAAGCACACCCTAGCCCCTTATTCTTCTTTAGTTACTTTTCAAATAGGGTCTAGATCTTTTGCTCTGGCCAGACTGTGCTCCACCGCCTTAGTGCCTGGAATTATAGGTATATGCATTTGGTGTTTTTGTTGTTGTTAATTGTTTTGTTTGTTTTTGTGGGTCATGGAGCTTGAACTGGGCCTAGACCCTGTCCTTGAGCTCTTCAGCTCAAGGCTACTTGCTCTACCCCTGGGCATGGGTGTTGTCTCTGAACTCTTCAACTCAAGGCTACCACCATACCCTTGAGCCAAGCCTCACTTCCCTTTTTCTAGAAGTTCATTGGAGATAAGAGTCTCTGGTCCTTTTGTGTCTGGGCTGGCTTTGAACCTTGATCCTCAGATCCCAGCCTCCTGGTTAGGTAGGATTATAGGCATGAGCCACTGTGCCTGGGAAAGCTCATTGAGTATTTTATGAGAGTGTTTTAGATGGCTCAATTTCATTTTCTACTTCATATGTTCACAAGTAATTATACTGGCCAAGAATAAATCATTTGATCTGGTACAGCTGTTGGCATGTCTTTCTCTTCCCATTGTTGTAGAATAAACATTCTTGTGCTGTTGCCTGTTGTATGTTTTGAGCGGAACTATAATTTTATATTCCGTCAAGAAAGACTTCTAAAACATCTTGTGTTCTTTAAATATATGCCCATTTGGTGGAAGAGATGCATTGTAATCTTGAATGAAAAAACCAACTTCTCATAACTTTATATATCCTTATTCTGATATACTCATTCATATAGCCTGAAGATGCTGGTTTCCATGTAATAGAATTGAACCCTGGCTAAGTTAGATGCAATCAAAATAATCTGTTATAGTCTTGTTATCTCTGACAAAGTTAGACTTACAGTCTTCAATAGTTCTCTTAAGCTATTTTGGACATCAGAAGTAAGCACAGATATGTATGTATGTCCAGTAATCATAGGCTGAATCAAATCTTAGAGTCTCTATTGTTAAAAATTTGTTCACTGAACTCTTAAGTAAACTTGAACAAAATTTGTCATGACTTTGAATTGAGCAAAATGTCATAGAGCAATTAAGAAAATGGAGGAGATAATTGGTTTGGGAGGGATGGGAAAGCCCCATGGAAAGGGTGGCATTGATCACGATGCATTGTGCTTGTGTTGTGACTTGTTGAATTGTTAATCCCTTTGTGCAATGACCTAAAGATAATAAAAACATTCTGTGTGTGTATGGGGGGGTCATGTGGCTTGAACTCCTGGGCGCTGTCCCTGAGTTCTACCCCTGGGCCTGGGCACTGTTCTTGAGCTCTCCAGCTCAAGGCTACCACCCTACCCTTGAGACAAGCTTCACTTCTCATTTTCTAGAGGTTAATTGGATACAAGAGTCTCAGGTCCTTTTGTGTCCAGGCTGGCTTTGAACCTTGATCCTCAGATCTCAGCCTATGGAGTAGCTAAGATTATAGGCATGAGCCAGCTGATAATAAAAACTTTTAAAAAATCATAGACAGTGTAATATACTTCTAAAACAGGTTACTGTGGTCAATGTGTACATCATTATCAGAAAAAAAATTGTGTCCTGCACTACAAGTTAAGTTCTAAATCAGCTGCTAGAAATGACTTAAGTCTTTATTAGTAGTACGGTAGCCAAGTCTGAGAAGTGGAGAATTCTTTTTTTTTTATGTTGTATTTTAATTATTCAGAATGAGTATTCCTAATAGTTCTTCTACCAAACGTGATAGTAAAAATACTAAAGTGCGTTTTCCCAGTATTTTTACTGGATATGATTTATCTCCAGAAGTAGGTTTTTTGGGGGGGAAGGGGCAGGGGAGCTTTGATGGTAGTTCTAAGGAAGGGTAGGTGGAATAACTCAATTGTAGAGCCTGGAGCATGAATTCATAACAGGACACTGGTTCCTAACTCAGTTATGAAGCAAACAAATGAAACAGATGTTTTCACTTAATAAAATATTTTATGAAATTTTAAATAGATGATGCTTGGTATTGCAAACTTATTTTTTTAAGGTTGATTGAACGTAAATTCACTGTTCTTTCTCAGATTCCTACAGCCTCTTCTCTCTTCTGTAAAGAAAGCCCTACTTTTATTCTCTGTAAAACAATTACCTTTGTTTCTTTCCATAGAATTGGACTCAGCTTACTCCATTGTATACTTTTGTTCCTTTAGTGTTAATCACCCTTACTGTTACAGAACAATTCTTCAGATATTTGAGGAATGCACTCATGACCCAGAGGAAAAAAGGGGAAAAATTAATAGACTCCCAAATAATAAATCATGCATCTCTTTCAAGGTATGATTCACAAAGATCAATTTGTGTTCCATTTTTCTCCCCACAGTCTCCAAACGTCCACAACCACCCCGACATGGAAGCTGTTCCCCTGTTACTAAATCATGTGAAAGGGGAGCCGCCGGAGGACGTATTACCTGTAGATCACTTCCAAACACAAACTGAGCCAGTGGACTTGTCCATAAACAAAGCCAGGACGTCCCCCACCGCTGTTTCATCCTCCCCCGTCTCCATGACAGCGTCTGCCTCTTCACCGTCGTCTACTTCAACCTCTTCATCCTCTTCTAGTCGTCCAGCCTCATCCCCAACTGTTATAACATCAGTATCTTCAGCATCATCTTCATCAACAGTATTAACTCCAGGACCCCTTGTTGCCTCTGCCTCTGGTGTGGGAGGTCAGCAGTTTTTGCACATTATCCATCCTGTACCTCCTTCAAGTCCCATGAATTTACAGTCTAACAAACTGAGTCATGTTCACCGCATCCCTGTGGTGGTACAGTCGGTGCCTGTTGTCTATACAGCTGTACGGTCACCTGGAAACGTGAACAACACTATTGTTGTGCCGCTTTTGGAGGATGGGAGAAACCATGGCAAAGGTAAGACATACAAATCCTTGATTTATTGTAGCACTAGAGATAACTGTTTACTTTGCCATTCATTGGAACATAAATTATAGGCATACATTATACTCATAAGCTCTGTGCAGAATAGCATAGAGTGAGAGATGAGTTACTAAGAACAACTTAGTAGGAATATTTCATTTCTCTCTCTCTCTCTCTCTCTCTCTCTCTCTCTCTCTCTCTCTATATATATATATATATATATATATATATATATATATATATATATATATATATATATAGTGGGGAAGGGTGCTGGGGCTTGAACTTGGGGCCGGGGCACTACTGTCCCTGAGGATTTTTGTTCAAGGCAAGCACTCTACTGCCTGACCTGAAGCTCCATTTCTAGCCTTTGGGTGGTTAATTGGAGACAAGAGTGTCACAAAGTTTCTTGCCTATCCTGGCTTTGAACCCTGATCCTCAGATCTCCACCTCCCGAGTAACTAGGATTATAGCTGTGAGTCACTATTTAGTCTCTATTTTTACTTAGAAATCTGTTTAGTTCAGAATGTCAAATATCTAACCATGTAAAGGAGCACTTACTATTACATGTTCAAATATGAAGGGAAATCGTCATTAATGGGATAATGTACGAAGTAAAATTTCATATAGGATTTGATTGTTGTGAATTTTTTAGGGAAAGTTGTTTTTTTTTTGTTTTCTCACTAGAAGTTATTCAGATAGAAAAATATAAAATTCCATGAAATTGTAGTGCTTGGAATCTGACAATTCACTTTCAGGAGCCTTGGAAATTTGGTTAGCATTAAAATAATTACCTGGGCGCTGGTGGCTCATTCTACCCAGGAAGCTGAATTCTAAGGATTAAGTTTCAAAGCCAGCCTTAGACAGACATATCTAAGGTGCTCATGCACGCACACACACACACACACACACACACACATCCATATATATATATATTTCTATATATACATATGTGTGTATGTATGTATATAAATATTTGTGTATGTACAATTAACCAACAAAAGGCCAGACTAGATATGACCTAGGGCACAAGGAATCTAAACAAGAACTCAGGCCTTGAGTTCAAGCTCTAGTACACATACACCAGAAAAATAATAAGAATACTAAAGTTAAATATTAAGCTTAAAAGGTCATATAGCTTCAGTTTTCATCATCTGTTATTTTTAATCATAAATATCAAGATGTCATTACATCAAATGCAGTGTTAATCGTCTCTTCTGGAGTTTTGAAAGTCGGTGGATAATTGCCTCAGAATTATGTATAAAAATAACTAGTAATCCAGTAAGTTTCATAGTTTTTCAGCTATTATGATGTTCTTTTTTACTCCTAAGTCCTTGGTTTTTGGGGTTCCCCTCACACCTTTTATTAAAAGGGATGTCATCATATAGTCTGGCTTTCTTTTCTACCCACTTAAAGCCACTAATGATTAATTCTCCTTCCTGTTTAAACTTGAATACCTTCACATGCTTGTCATGAGAGCTTAGAGTTGATACTAGGTACTACTTAATATTTCTTTACATTTTCCTTTGCTTTTATTTTATTACTGAATCCCATACTTAAATATGAGATAGTTTATGGGCATATAAACTACCATTTTTTTAAAAATGCTAGTAACATACTGTACTTTATTCTTGTATGGAGGCATTCTATTGGATAGAAAATATTATACACCTGTACCACAGAATTGTGCATTTACCATTGACAAGTTATCCTTTGAATCTGCATTGTTTCTTCATAACTCTACAATAAATTTTATAATCCTTGTATAAAAAATGAGTTGAAACTCAGAATTCTCCAATTTTAGTTTGAAAATGTAAAGTGTAGACATTCACTCCTCACTGAACACCTTTGCTTGTTGTATATTATGGGCCAAAAAGCGATGCCAACACCCTGTAGTGAAAAAGTAGAGGAAAAGGAGGGTCAAGGGAGCCTCTCCACAGATTTAACTCAAACTAAACCTTCTGATACTATTACTATTAATAATTACAAACAAAGTGAGAAGCCCATTGATTGAGGTGCATTAGATTTATAAACCGACTTATTAAGTGGCAGCCCCTGTACAACTACTTAAACACAACTAAAATAGAATCTAAAGCTATATTTGAATAATAATACACCTGAAAGTATATGTTTTTCTCCACAGTTGTGGGATATGATTATATAGTTTTTATAATCATGAGTAAACAAGCAATAAAATATATAACTGGAATATTTCATTATTTTATGTGCTTATTTATATGTAATAAATCTGATATCTAGGAGAAATATTGCTATCATTCTGTAGTTGATTAACAAATATTTTAAACATGTATGATCAAAGAGTAAGAAACAAAATTTTTACCCAACAATGGAAGAAAGAAGAGAGATACATCGTCATTTTTATGGGAGAGATTATTTTTTACATAGTATATATAAAATACATACAGTATAAATCAAGATGCATAATTACAGAACTTTCAGACTTACACTTCAATTGGTTCTCTATATGATTATATTGCTTAGTACGATAATATATTTTACTTGTTAATATTTTCAGGTCACATAAAATTTATTTAATTATAAACCTACTAGATTGTGCTGAGATTTGAGATGGAAGATGGGTGAGCTAAGCTTTAGTTCTCTCACTGTAGCTGTGGATATGGGCAAGTTATTTCATCTCCTTAATCCTTACATTCATCAGTAAGATGAACATAAGACAGAAATGATAACGATATATTTTAAAGTTGACATAAATGAAAACATCAAACAATGATCCAGTATCGAATAAGTTTCTACTTAGTCTTATTATTATTATTCCCTCCCAAGAAATACAAGAATAAAAGCAGAAAATTGTAGAGAAGAAAAATATGTTGAATTTTAAAAGACAAATTAATGCCAAGAAATTGGTATGGAAATGGCTCTCAAAGTTTGTCTACAACTATGGCTCAGATGGTAGGTACCAAGCCTTTGCATCAGACGCTGAGTCTCTGTTCTAATTATGGGGGAAGGGCGTTGGGAAAAGATGCTACTACAACACGTTATAAGGGATTAGAGATTAGTAGGGAAAATGGTCTGGAATCGTCTCATTTTTTTCTATTTTTATGAATTTATATTAAGTTTTTATAATGACCATATTCTACCAATATTGCTATGCCATTTTATGTATTTTTTATTATTTTGCTGATGAATTAGATGATAGTAAAAGTATCTAGTGGAGGAAGTTCACCTTCCTCAACAGAATAAGGAAAGCAAAAGGCATTGCAGTAATTCCTCGGGTCTTATTTGCACATGTGCAGTTAGGCATTCAGCCAGCAATGAAATGGCTGAGTGATAAAGGGAATCCCTATTTCCCTTCCCATGTGAGACTTATATATCTGGGATAGATGAGCAAAAGAGGATGTCATGGGAGATTTGGATTTTCATAACACTAATAAAAAGAAACATAAAAATGTAACTCATGTGAATTAGGTGATTATGCTGGCTAGTTACTTTTCCAGGTTGTATAACATATCTGGTCTCTGACTGTTGGACTCTTGACACCAGGATCTGTGAAAGTACACATCCACCCCTAAGTTGATGCATCCTGGGAACTGACTCCTTTGTTCATTGTTATTTAGCACATATCCCTAGGGGACATTATTGACGTTAATCATAATGCTGAACAAAACAGATGCTGTTTCTGCCTTAGAGTGTTTAAAGTCCAATGAGTGTTTAACAAATAAGAGAAACAATAAATGTTAATCATTGATAGAGTTGGATTAAACTGTGTTTGAGCTACTCTTTTGCCTAATAGAGCAGTGTGATTATAATCAATGATAGATAGAGGTCCATTTAGCAGGATTATTTTCACCTTTGACATAATATTTGGAAAGAAATGTTTTCACCACGATTTTCTTTTATAGGAAGGTATGATGAGGGTTTGGTAACGTGGTGAACAAAACTTCCACAAGAGATGCGGAAGTAACAAAAGAGTAGAAAATGTTCCCAGATGATAGTGGAAAACTGGCCCATCTAAGAAGATGGTAAATTTTGGCCTAAAGGAAAGTTGTTAGCTCACTCGGATAATCTTAGTGGGAGGCCTTGAGAATAATACTAGAGATAAAGATGGAGCAATGTTTTCTGAAGTAGAGTAAATAAACATTTAAAATGGAGCTGTGTGAGGGAGAAGGTGAGAGAAGGTCTCCTGAGGAGACTTTTCTTTTTCTTTTTTTTTTTTTGCCAGTCCTGGGCTTGAGCTCAGGGCCTGAGCACTGTCCTTGGACTTTCTCAAGGCTAGAGCTCTACCACTTAAGCCTCAGCACCACTTCTGGCTTTTTTCTATGTATGTGGTACCGAGGAATCGAACCCGGGTCTTCATGCATGCTAGGCAAGCACTTTAACCACTAGGCCAAACTCCCGGCCTAGGAGACTTTTTTCTAATTGCTATCAAAAGGTGTGTATTTAGACCACAAAGTGATCTTCAGAAGAGCAGGGCTCCCCCCGCTCCATGTAGGAGATTGTATTACCACAGAAGCTACGACCTGACATCAATCAACAAGTTCCTCATGGGAGTTTCTGGCCTTGGTAATAATCACCTTAGGAATTTCAGTCTAGACTGGGGAAGTTTGTGGTAGAGATTTTCATTGGCTATTGATTGTTTTTACAAATTTCTAGTAGCAGAAAAGTATATAATACGCAAATCCACTGGTAAGGAAACAATCTAGCTAACTGGTTGACTATCTCAGACAACAGGGGTATACTTTATTGACCTAAGAAGAATGGAATTGAGAAAAAAATCCATTCTCAATGTGTAATATTCAACATGCCTGAGAAACCTTTGAATAGAAAACTTGGAATGGAAGTTGGACAAGTGAGCCTGAGGCTCAGAGAAAGGAAGTATCTAGATTAGCCCATTAAGCTTGGAACCTGTTAGGTTGAATGAGATATTTCAGCTATGGACTGCCATGGATTATCCTGGATCAGAATCTTAATGGAAAAGGGAAGGGAGGAGAAGGGAAGGGGCACAGTGGTCTGAGGAATTCAGCATACAGGGGGGTAATGACCCCTGATCGAAGGTCAGTGAAATCATTTGATACAGGAGGAACATCCAACCTCTCTTCCCTACCAGTAATTCTGTATGGCCCACAATGAGGATATAAATATCCTAGAGATCCTTGGAAGACACAGAAGTTTCCCCAACCCCGGAAGTTAGAAAGAGGAGCGGGATACAGTCACGGATTCCATCTTCAATGGAAAGTAAAAGAATAGAAATTGTCCGTTCTTACCAGTGGCTACTGAGTGAGGGTTGAGGATTAGGATCTGGGAAATGCTGAACAGCAGGCCTGTAGAGTGGGAGGAAAAAGACTGGGGAAGAGGAAAGGGAGACTCAATCTAGTCAGCTCTTGGGCATAGTTTTATTGTAAAAGTTGTATTGTGATGACTTACAGTGATGGGAAACATACACAGTAATTTCAGCTCTCCACCAAGGGACTTTAATGGTGGGAGATGGCTCAGGGGATTCTTGTGCTGCCAAGAATAATATAGAAGAGTGTTGGAAGTAGATAATTATGGATAATTCTATAGGGAAAGGAACTATAAAAGTAAACCCCTTAATTGCATGTTATTGCTTAGATTATACTGTGAGGTAACCTACATCATTCAGTAATTAATTTGAATTCTGAAGTTAATTCATTATATTGACTGAATTGTTGGGGAAAGATACATGATGAAAAATGAAAGAGAATGATCTAGAATGGATAGGGAAAAGCATAAGAATAAAAGTAAAACTTGGGTTCCTTTGATACCAACACAAAAAGATAAGGAATCAGTACAATAAGGGGAAAGTTAAGTAAAATTTGGTTCCTATTGATAATTATGAAGGCTTCACAAAAACTAATGTAAATAAAAATCAGTGATTTTCATTCTCTAATGAAATGCACAAATTAAAATAGGAATAAAACAAAAAGAATTTCTAATTATTTTTAATGGGGAACTTCCTCCATTAGATACTTTTTTTCATATACTTTTATTGTAATTAATAGAAGGGTTACATTATATTCACCAGATAGAAGGTGCATTACTTAACAAACATTGATACCCTTTCTCATGTCTTGGTCCCCATTTCCTTCCCCCTACCCTGACCCTCATCTTGTTTTCCCCACTTCCCTGTCCTATTTCAAATAACCAAATAAGCATATATACAGTATATCAGATAACAAGGTAAAATACTGTAACAATATGAGATAACAAAGGGACAGCAAAAGAGATGAGAGATAACAGTACATTAAGGACAACAATCACTCATTACATGGCTTTTGTTTCTATATCCTGGAGGCCCTTTCATTTAGCATCATCCTATCCATTAGACACTTTTACTGTCATCTAATTCATCAGTAAAATAATTTAAAAAATCATGAAATGGTATACTTCACATTTTAATATTAATTGGTATTCCATTTTAGAAATTCAAGATAGTTAATGGTCAGTAGAATAATTAGTTTCAGAAAGCCCAATTAAAAGTTGAAAAAAAAAAAGAAGTTTCTTTGTATCTCATCCATACCTGAGTTGGTCCTTTCTTCATTTAGCCAGAAGAACAAGGTAACCTCTGTGCCCAGGTGTGATGGGGGTGTGATTGATCATGACATTGGAATTGTCAAAACCTACAAACATCCATGTACAGCAGACTGGGTCTGACAGTGGTCTTATTTTCTTCTCTAGCCACTTTCCCATTCTTCCTTATTAGCTCTGCTCACTCGCTTGTGCGCGCGCTCTCTCTCTGTCTCTGTCTGTCTCCGTCTCTGTCTCTCTCTGTCTCTGTCTCTCTGTCTCTCTGTCTCTCTGTCTCTCTCTCTCTCTCTCTCTCTCTCTCTCTCTCTCTCTCTCTCTCTCTCTCTCTCTTTCTTCCCCCCTTCCCTCCCTCCCTCATTCCTTTTTCCCCTTATTATTTTCTTAGCTCCCCTAAAGGTACTTGATCACCCATGGGACTGGTAAAATAAATTAGCTAGAAGCAAATATTTTGCCTCCAATTCCCATGCAGCCATATTTTCTTTCATGCAGTCAGATCTAGAAAACTTAGGCAGAACGTGTGTATTGCATTGAAATCTTTTTAGAATAGTGTAATTTTTGGAGAACAACATCATACGCATTATGTTATTATTCTTGGTTTAAAAACAATTGTGTGATTAGATCCTTAAAATAAAATACTTTTTTTCCTAATAAAAGGTGTAATGAGAACAACTGGGTTCTAGTTTGGGTGTGGAATTTCTTTGGTCACTCCTTTCAGAGAGTGTTGCTTTCTTATTATATCTGGATGTAGAATCACAGTGAAAAACCTTCCAAAAATATACCTTATTTTCGTAACTCTTCATTCAAAGGCATGTGGCATGGGCAGACTTAAAATACTCACACCCCATTTTCTTCCTCCAGGCTGTTGCTTTTCTCAGCAGCCTACAGGAAGAAGCCACGGTGTATTTTTAGTCTCCTGCATTTCTGTTTGTGAAAGGAGAGATGGTCATTGCAATGATAGCTGTAGAGCTTGTTGGAGTTCTGATGATGGCTAGCCGGGCTTTGCGCACACCTGGAGTTAGACTCTGTGCCCTTCCCCATTTCAGATCTCATCTTGTCATCATCTTCTCACCAGCTCTCCTACTGGTTGATATTAAGGTCATGCTTCAGGCCCTGGTTCTTGTCTCAGACACACTTCTTCTGTCTACCTTACAAGTGCCTTTCCTCTTTTAGTTCACCATTCGGTGGAATCCTGGTCTCATCTGTCTATATGACCAGAATAGTTCAGGCAGCTGACCTATACTTCTGTGTGCAGTTGTCTTGGCTTGTGATTGACTGAACTACTACTTCTTTCCTTGGTAAATTTCTTCCCTTTACTTACTTTTATATGTACTAACTTCTAGGTACAAACTATGATTTTAATTATTTTTTTAATTTATAAACAAAACCCTCTAGGTCATTCTGACGTTTAATTCATTTTTAATGAATTCTGACCTCTGACCTTTAATTCATTTTTAATGCTGCCACTTATCAGAAAACAAGACTGCAATGTTGCTGTTTGGGTTTATTATTCTTAAATAAGGACTTTGATAAAATCAGAGGTCTTCATTATAAAAATGAAAGTTTGTTAAATAGTTTGTTAAATAGTGGGAGAAAAGTAGGTAGTCCATATTTGTGAACAATTCTGTTTTAGCCATTGATGCATTGGTGAGATCTTATGGGGGTTTTTTGTGTGTTTTTCCCACCATTTCTGGGCATGCATATAAGGCTAAATTTATTTCACCCAAAATTGGCTTTGCTGGGTTCTTGATTTTCTAAAGTAGATTCCACTGCTTCATGTGGCATGGACTACCATTACTCCTGGGATTCCATGATAATAACTGGCGTGGTAAGGAGACAGAAATGATGTGTATAATTCTAAGAGAATTAGTGTAAGACAGAAACTTGTGGGTAAGTTCTGCCCAGATTGTAAAATGCAAAGAAGTGAGTTTGTCTGACTCCCTCATGTTGTTGAGTTAAATAGAAAATAAAAATTAAAAAGGAAAAGAACACAGAGAGGAAAGTGGGCAGCTGCTGTGATCTACTTTAAAAAGTAGACATTGTTAAAGAAATATTGGTGGAAACAAATCCATTTGTCAGGTAAAGAAGCTAAAGCTAGTGGTTGACAGAATACACTTAAACAGATTCATGCATACATGTTACATTTAACTAATCGAGATTTTTAATGTAGACTCTGTAACTGTTTTTAACCATGACTGAAAATTTGTCTCCAATATTTAGTACTTGGACATACTAGATAATGAATTTTTAATAGCTTTATTTTGAACAATGTTTTTCTCTCTTAATGTTCTTAAACAATACTTCCAAACTCATGTAGACAAGGTACTGTGACACACCAAGGGAATTCTAGTTTTACATATTATAGTGAAATTATTGAAATTATTCTTATGTTATTAGGTATTTGTAGTCATTGCAAGAAATATATACACATGCAACACAATTTAGCTAGCAAATAAACATTTACCCCATAATGCTTCCTGGTAAGAAAAAAAGAATAGAAAATCGATGAGGCAAACTTGATTTTCAAATCACTGCCAACACTATTTTAAATTGGCTTTTTAATAATTTAAAACTCTGTGGCTGTAATTCTTGTTTCCTAGGTTTTGTTTCCAAAGTTTGTGACTATTTTCTTAGCTCTTTTATTCTTTTCCATCATTAATGGAGAATTGACTAATGAATATTTTGCTTTGTATTATTATGTAAAGCAAAACTAATTGATATTGGTCTGTCTGCTAAATAAAAGAAGAGCTACCAGCATACAGAGTAATAATTAACATAGTTGGTTCTTTCTCCAGCCACTTCTGTGTTGGGTGAAATACTTCTTTCATAACTGGATAGTTGTACTTTTTTTAATCAGATGATTTTATCCTACTAAACATCAGTTAATTTATTCATCAGATGTCCTGTGAACCACTTCTATGGCCAGGAATACCCCATATATTCACCAATGGAAGTTTCACTTAAAGAATAATATATCTTGCTCATTGTTTATGTTGTTGGCCATTTCGTGTTGGTGAATCCCAAAAACATTCAGTTCATTCACAGTGTTTAGTTGTAAAGATGTCAAATTGAATGCAGTAGATTCTTTCAACCCATTTGAGAAAGTTAAAGAGGCTTCACCAGGAAGTGGGACTGTGGCTCCAGTAGTAGAGGAGTAGCCTTGAGATTAAGAGCTCTGGAACACTGCCCAGGCCAAGTTAAAGCCCCAGGGTGGACAAAAAAAGGGGGGGGGGCTTTACCAGAGCTGTCTCACCTTGAATGCTCCTCCTCCTGTTTGCCTTCCAGTGCCCACCTTGACTCTACCTTTTCTCTGACCTCTCACTGTAGCTTTCCTCTTCCACTTTCCTATCATTTCTTTGTTGTCTCTCCCTCCATCCTTCGCTATTCTACCCTTCCCTAAACCCTGATTCCTTTTTCTCTTGGAGGCATTACTGTTTTACCATTTTCTGAATCTTGATTCTTCTTTCTCTTGCATATATTACACAGAATCACCTATCCCAGAAGTCATACCCATGTTGAAAATGACAATTTTTGTACTGCCATCTTGTGGCAGAATTATAGAAAATGAATGGAAAAAGGGACTCAGTAACCTACTATTATTTTTTTAATAGGATTATTCTAGAATTTTCCCATGTGGTTTAAAATAGAATGGAGTACAGTGAATAGCCCTATTCAGAAAAATTCAAACCAGAATTAGAAAGTTAATTAACCTATTCTGTTTCTAGAGCTCCACTATATGAAATAACTTTTGCAAGTATATATTTAATTTGATCTAGAAAGAAATGGTATAATTTCTTTCTGATCTTTCCACTTCTTATCCTGTACTTTTCGGTCTCAAGTCTGTTTAACAAAAGTGTTAAAGGCTCTTTCTGTGTATCTGTGCACAGTATTTTTTGAAGTATAGATTGATGGCTAAATGGTAGCTTGAGTATACCAGCTTGTGTGTGATTAGCAGATTCACTGAGCCTCATTCAGCTGAACCAGCCAAGCAGGAAAGTCGGTATTCTTCAATGTCATAGAAAAGAAATGGAAATTAAAAGAGAGTTATGTCATGAGACGGAATGTTAAGAAAAAAAAGAGCTCCATGAATCTGGGAAAATTGGGAGCTGGTCTTGCTGAATTTGTCAGAGTAACTACCCTCTTAATAACAAGGAGATTAGGAGTTCAGTAGACATGAGATTGAGTTAGAGATACCATCCTATGGCAGAGGAGTTCTCACTTTTCTGAGGAAAGAAAGACCTTCAGGGCCTCCTGAAGTGAGAGTAAGCTTCTTTGTTAAGAAGATCTCTATTTTTTAGTGTAATCTTAGTTTATTTTGGCTAGGTTAGTTTTGTATATGTGCCCATCCTGGAGCATAAACTCAGAGCCAGGGCACTGTCCCTAAGATTTTATGCTTAAGGTTAGTACTTTTACCACTTGAACCACAGTTCTACTTGCAGCCTTTTGGTTGCTAATTAGAGATGAGTATCATGACTTTCCTATCCAATCAGCTTCAAGGTATGATTCTCAGAGCTCAGCCTCCTGAGTAGCAAGGATTACAAAGGTGAGCCATTGGTCCTGGCCATAGTCTGTTTTTTTTTTTTTTAATTAAAGATTAACATTTATTTTTACATCATATTCCAAATGATGTGTTTAACAAACAAGTATTCAAGAAGGAAATCTCTATGTACAATCACTGGCACTTGGATTTTAGAAAATAATTAAAATTAGGCTGAGGGTTTGTATGTCATAGATACATATTAATTTATGTAATAAAACATTATGTCTATGTAATTGTGTTTATATTTCCAATACCATGTCCATAGCATTGGGTATGCAAATAGTGAGTCATCCCTCTTGTACTGTTTGGTTCTAATAGCCACATATTAAGGATACCATACGCCTTTTGTTCCATTGATCTTGACTTGTCTCACTCAACATGATTCGCTCTAGATTCATCCACTTCCCTGTGAATGCCATTATTTTATCTTGTCTGTTGGCTATGTAGAATTCCATTGTGTGTGTGTGTGTGTGTGTGTGTGTGTGTGTGTGTGTGTGTGCGTGTGTGTGTGTGTATAACCACATTTTCTGCATCCATTCATCTGCAGTAGGGCATCTGGATTGTTTCCATCGCCTGGCTATTGTGAATAGTGCAGAGATAAACATAGATGAGCAGGTGTCCTTATCATATCCTGGGTTATGATGTTCAGGATATAGTCTGGTTTTTAATGTTATAAATTGTTTTAAAAATAAAGTCTCATGAAAGTAACCTTTGGAGTCCTGTTCATCCTATTTCACTGACATTTATAGGGTATTAGTAAATTCACAATAAATATTTATTAAAGGAAAAGAAAGATATGCTGCAGAGGTAAAGTGTTTTATAGAAGATATGTAGGAATGTTGTGTCCAGATATTCTGGATTACAGAGTAGAAAAACGCCATCACATAAAAGCCAGTAAAGTTCCTATATCCTTTTATCCCAGTGTGGGTGTATGCCACAGCTTTTTATGATGTTGTTATACCAGTTTTTATAAAGTTTGGCATTGTAGAAAACCAAGTGAACAGGAAAAAAAAAAGAAAACATGGTTTAATGCTGCTTTTTCTAGGGAGGTACATAGCAAATTGCAAAACACACATACACACATACACACAAACACACCTCCACTGCTGACCTTGTTTTCTTTCCCATGTCTGACACACAGTAAAAACTCAAGTGCTTTCAAAAGGAAGTAACACCTCTCCCCAAACTGTTACTGCCTTACATCAATGAGCCATTTGTAGTTAATTCTCTGATATTTGGTATATATTTTTTGCTATTTTCCAAGTACTTAATATTAGAGAATAATGTTTGGTACTACATTTGATGCTTGATAAGAAATACTCAGATGGCTTCCAAAGAGTATTTTTTCCTAGTTTGGTGTATGTGTGTATGTGTGTGTCTATGTACACAAGCATACATAACACAGTTATTAGAGTTTGAACTTGGGACCTGACTCCCATAAAGCTGGTCCTCTCCCACACCTCTCCTTCCAACTTGTGCTGATTAACTGTAAACAGGTTATCTTGTCGATTTATCTTCCCTAGGCTACCTTAGAACCTTGATCCTCAGATCTCGGCCTCCTGAGTAGTTCGGAAGACAAGCATTCGTCACTGGTGCCAAACTCTAGCTAGTCTTAATGATCTAAACAGTTGTAATGGAGAGATGGTACCATATGAAAATTATTGTCACTTCCTTATTCTTCCACTCCCTGGTTAAATAATTTACCTATGAACAAACGTAGGGCAGATAATGGCTTTGATTAGACCCAGGCAATTAATTGAGTCAGCTAGATTTCTCATACAGCATTGATGCCATTTTCATTTCTCTGCCAGGGTGAAACAAGATATGCCTCCTACCCCAGTGCAATGGTCTGTGTCAGCATCGTCCTGCTGCTGTAAAATTGGGAAACTGTGGAGTATGGATAATCCCACCATAAATTGTAATAAAGATTACCGCACCAGACTCTATATTCTGTCCATTAAGTTCATAGATACTGTCTCTTTGTACATAAAGTTTTATGAAATAAATCGACCAGTTCTTCTGTCTGTTCCAGATAGCAAGCTGTTTTGATTTAAGCGCCGATAATGGATGTTTGTGGATGCGTTAGAAACATAAATTTCAGTTAATAAAGCTAATAAAGCTTAAATAATAGAAAAAATGCAACTTTTACTCTCAGTATGCAGTTTAATATGTCTGTGAGAGAAGCAATACTGAACAGCACTGTGATGCTTCCATTTGTTGTACCCATAAAGCAAAGGTTTGGGTCAATCTGCATGGTGTATAAGTATAGTATATTAAGGGTGTATTAAGTTAGTGGTTATTAAATAAACCCAAGCACAAGTCTCGCATAGTGTTGGAAGGATTGCTTCTCATCTTTTCTGTGGTTAGAAGGAAATGTCAGTTTCTTGATTGCATTTTTGTTTCTCCTGTGTTAAATTCAACGGCTTCCCTCCCCAGCACTAGTGTGGCCTTTCTCAAAAGTGAGTGTGTCTAATCATTTCTTCCTTTGTAAAAGGGACTTTGTGTGTGTGCGTGCAGGATACCCACCAATATTGGGGCTTCAACTTGAAGCCTATGCACTGTCTTTTCACTTTTTCTCTCAGTGCTGGCATTCTACTGCTTAAGCCACAGCTTCACCTCCAGTTTTTCAAGGTTCATTGGAGAGAAGAGTTTCAACAGTCCTCCCTTGACTGGCTTCAAACCACAATCCTTAGATCTCAACCTCCTGACAGGATTTCAGGCATGAGCCACCAGCACCTGGCTAACACAGGAACTCTAAATGGAGGAAACCTTCTAGAGACCAGCTCGTGAATTCTCAAGGAATCTGAAACTTAACTGTAGAGAAAGTAAGTCATTTGTTCTAATGAAGGTAGATGAGATGGCAATGGAGATGAAAGTTGAAGAGGACTTGGACTCTTAATACTCAGAATTAGTGGGAATATGCTTGATCAAGAAGAGAATCAATATTAAGGACCAAAAAATGGGAAGTGCCTAAAGAATGCAGAATAACAATAGCATTTTTCTGAAATGTCTAGGATGATATATTCTCACATACACATATAAATCATATGATATAAAACATATTGAATGTGTGATTTGTACTATATATTATCTATAGGAAACGACCTGAGATCCACCCAGTTCTCAAAGCTGTTAGTTGTTAGCTTAGATCTATTTCTTGTCTTCTTTCTGAACACAATTTTCTAGCTACGTATAGATAGAAGAGTAGCAAAGGAAAAAAATAAGAGTATTTATGTCTTTATTATTTATAACACTAATCTGCTAAAATATTTGTGGTTTTTTTTTCAGTAGAGTTTTATTAATTCCTAACTGCTCTGACAATTTGGTAGCATTTCATATTCTGTAGGTTTCCTTACCAAGAGAAAAATATATCATACCTAGTGCTGGTGGCTCACGCCTATAATCTTAGCTACTCAGGAAGGAAGCAGAGATCTGAGGAACATGATTTGAAGCCATCCTGTGCAGGAAAGTCTGTGAGACTATTATATCCACTAAAATGCCAAAAAAAAAAAAAAAAAACTAGCAATGAAGCTATGGCTCCAGTGATAAAGCTCTATCAGCCAAACAAAATCAGGAGCAGAGCACTATCCCTGGGCTCAGGCCTCAGTACCAACACACACACACACACACACACACACACACACACACACACACACACACACTTTTTGCATAATCAGTCTACAGATCTCAATACTCTGATTCTCACATGTCACACCTCTACCCAGATTAAGAAAGTTCCCTTTGTCTGTCTATAGGGACACTAAGGGAAAAATGTGTAAAAAAATTACAAAGATGTCAAATTATTGAAGTGAAAACTTGAAAAATCACAGCAAGGTCGTTCTGCAGGGAAACAAATAGGCTTACATGGCTCTTAAGTCCTTGGAGATAAATACTTTATTACAGCATCATAATTGCTTTTGAAGTAATGGCCATTAGTAATGAAAGAAAGGGTAAATTATTGTCAGTCTAGTTGGAGAAGGCCGCAAAGTGTGCAATAAATCTTAGGAAGATATTTATTTAAATCATTGAAATAATAACTCACCTTTATTGAATGTATGTTCTTTTGTGTTTTACATGTTATCTTTAAGGCCTATAATAACCAATAATATTTAGGTATTATTGCTCATCTTGTATAGATAAGAAAACTGAGATTCCATAACCTCCTTTACTCCTTAAAGGCACAGCACCTTGAATTAAATCATATTTTATAATAGTTGAAAGCCATTTTCTGTACTCAGACTTGACACTTTACAGCATATGTTATGGAGATTTTTTTTCAATGTTAAGTACCCCAAATTCATATTTATCCAATTAAGGTAAGCTAAGTGCAAACTGTATTTAAAAATAGCTTTTGTCAAGATGTAAAGCTAATAATATAGGAAATGTGTGCACGTAACATCGTGTGTGATTCACAGGTGAATTGCATGGATTCTATGTAGTTAAACATTGACATTAGAGTTTGTTGCTTTATGTTTATATTTCTCTACCATCTTGTAGTATGAGATATAACAGCCTGAAGCTGTAGGTTAACATTTCGAGGTGTAGGGAAATTTTGTCAAAGTATGGTTCACTGAGCTTCAGAGAGCAACATCTGTGTCATTTTCAAGATATTTCTGGTCTCTGCCTGGAGCTCTTTTGAGCAAAAAATTATTTAAAAAAATGTAAAAAAAACAGCATGCAACACGGACAGGCTTCTGCTAGTCTGTCTCTCTGATAGAGGTTATTTTCCAGAAGACACACACACACACACAAAGTAAAGGCATAGCCACATTTATTATTTCTCTTATATTTATTTTTCTAAGATTAATGAGTTCAATAAAGTCCTAAGCACTAGCCAATAGCTAGTAATCATTAGAACATTACAGTTTGAGAATTCTCCTGGCTTACAAAATGCAGATGTTCAGAGAAGCTTTCTTCAAAAATGGGAAACAAATTCTAAGCGCAATATATGTGGTTACAGAGAATAGCTTCATCAAAACAGCTGGCATTGTCCAGGTTTTTTTTTTTTAATTTCACCGTCTTTTGTGTTTTTGTTTTGGTAGTTCTTTTACATTGATTAAGTGAATTGAAGAATAACTGCTTTGCATGCTGTCCAAAATATATTACTATCATGATATGACCTAGTATCTTCTGTATTCCCAAAGTCATGATTTTAGTGAAACATGAGCCATTTATCATCTAACAAATGAATGGTAATAGGCAATGTACTATTTGGTAGCATTATTGTGCCCATTGGTATAATCTACAGTAATCAAGGTAGTAGAACCTCCAGTTATGTTTTATTATCCCATTACCCATCTTGCAACTAGGACAGTCATTAAGAGGTCTCTTTTTCACCTTCTTGGCCAATTGTGATCATTTTTAATGTTAACCATGTATGTAATAAGCCTTTCATAGTTAAAAGTAACCCCTTTCAGTCAAAACAGGAACTATTATACCTGTGTCATTTTGTGTGATGTTATGTAAATGAGAGCTTACTTTTTCTGTTCATAAGTCTAAACAAACCTATGCACAATCATTAACTGTTTTTCAGTGCCACAATCCAAATTGAGAGTTAAGACATACATTGAGGATGCAGTCACCCTGACCACGGAAAGCATATGCTAGATACAGACTCTGTTCCTTAAGTCTGTTTACTGATTCTATGTCTTATTCCAGAAAGGATATAAGAAATATGACCCTCATTATTATTGGTACCAGCAATGCAGCTGTCAGTTACATAAATACAACTATTCAACCAGATAGTTTCTTCACAATGTACTGCCATCTCAAAGTTGAGCATGCTAGAATTTGTTTAAATAGACTTTTCTACTAAAGCTTCTTTAGGTTTATATCTATAGATATAAAGTATACATCTACACAAGAATAGATATATGTGAGAAAATATGTGTTCATACAAAAATAATAAATGCCAGTTTTTACAGAGTATTGTACTCATTTTTTGTTTTGTGCAATACTAGGGTTAGAACTCATGGCATCACACTTGCAAGGAGGGCACTCTTCCATTTGAACCATGCCAAAAAGGCATAGAAACTGTTGTATTTTGAAAGAAATGAGTTCACTTAGTATGGCAAACTTTTTATTCCTTACATTGTGCCACTTACATGAGAAAAACATACTTAGTACTGATCTGTTTTCTTTGTTGCTCTCTGATTTATTTATCGCAACTAAATAAAGTATGAACTACAAAAGTTTCTTATTTTTTTTTTAGCCTTTTGTCTTATTAAGGAATTCACTGCTCCCAGAAGCAGGAGAGGCTTTCATACAGAAGTTTATGTAAAGCCAAGAAAGCAAAATGTCTACTACAAACTTGCTATTAAGTCTTCTCCTGACACAGTGCAGTGTGTGTTAGTTGCAGAATTCTCAGCACTTGCTCACCTGGCAGAATGAAAATCTTTACATAGTTTTTCAGGATCTAGTCTTTGCTAGTCCCATAACATTTGCCATACCTGCTTTCTCTGACATATGGACTATGACATATATATTTGTTAGAATGTAAGTGTGAACTCACATGTGTGGGAGTAAGTGAATGAGTGAGTTGCACAATACCAGGCCTAAATCAATAGTGCTGTGTGTGTTTTCTATGGCCCACAGTCACTTTCGCAGAAAGTTCGGTGGAAGGTTTCTATATGTAGGCTTATCAGTCTATCAAAAAAAATTTCCATAAAGATTTTTTGTTTAATATGATGCAATCAGCATGATGACAGGGTGGGTGGGGGGCACTGCGTCATTGGGTCATAGGTCACAGCACAGCAGTAAGGCATTTTCCTAGCCTATTCTTAGCCCTGAGTTTGATCCCCTGCCCTTTGGAGAGGAAAAACATCATTTTTGGTAGAAATAGAAGCACTCATCCTTACGTCCATGGGCAGAGAGATTTTTAAGCCAGTGACTAGAGGTTGACATAAAGAGATATATCCAAATAGAATTAGAGATTCAACAGCATGTGAGTTCACAAAGCCAGGGGTTTTGATGGCCTTCAGCCATATTTTCAAGAATGACATAGGTCTACTTTGTTTCTAAAGAAAGGTCAAGACTTCGCTTTTGACATAACAGGTGCAGTCACTTTCAATATAGTTTGAAATGAGGAATACAGAAGAAACTAATTGAAGCAATGGAGGGGCACAGTAGAATTGATTCTCAGTGTAACAATAGTTGTTTATGCCAGGTCTTACCCTTTTTGTTTTTATGTTTGTACATATGTTGTGGTGTTAGTGGTCAAACCCAAGATGTAGGCCATGCTAGGCAAATGCTCTACAAATGAGGTGTGTCCATAGCCTTCCTTTAAAAGGACCTTTTCCTGCTAACTCACTTATTCTGTGGCTGTATGTAGTAGAATGTGTATAGAAACTAAAATACATTCAAGGCAGATCTTCTGTTTCTTCTTAAATTTTATTTCTTAAATCTAAAGCACTATAAATCATGGCCATGATTCAGTGGTAAATTATTCTTGTTATTGTCATTATTATTATTATTGCAGATCTCAATCTGTGTCTTAAAAGATTATATTTTCTCCAGTCCCCAAGTCAGAAAGCAAAAGGAAAGCAGAAAGACCAACTCCATGAGATAAGAAAAGTGAAAAGAAACAGCATGATAAATGAAAATGAAGTTTGGTACTCTCATTAGTCCCTCTATGTGCTCAACAGAAAATCACTTTGTTATTAAGTATTATAAATCTGTTCTGCATGAAGTGAATTCAGTTTTGAGAATCAACTGGAGCTGCTTAGTTTGGGCTTGAGCAGTTCTAATGAGCTGACAGTGTGGGAAACCTTCGGGGTTCCTGAGCTGTGGGACCTGGGGATCCTCTGAAATCCAGTGAATTATGGGGAGCACAAGCATGGTGGAAAAGCCTAGTTCATTCTATTTCTATGAGCTTCTAAATATAATTTTTAAAAAGCCTTTTGTTCTTTAAGACAAACTTCCTGGGAGCACAAGATAAATCTATATTCATTTTAGTTTTCCAAACAAGAGTGTAGTTTCAGCCAGGCACTAGTAGCTCATCCCTGTAATTCTAGCTACTCTTGATCTGAGGATAACGGTTCGAATCCAGCCCTGTCAGGAATGTTCATAAAATTTATATTTCCACTTACTCACCAAAAAGCTAAAAGTGGAGCTGTGGCTCATCTGGCAGAGTGCCAGCCTTGAGCAAATAGCCAAGGCCCTCAAGTTGAAACCCCAGGACGACACTGAAAAATAAAAATAAAATTGTAGGGGCTGGGAGTTTGGCTCAGTGGTAGAGTGGTTGCCTGACATGCACGAAGATGGGGGTTCAATTCCTTGGTACTACATTTCCAGAAAAATCCAGAAGTGATTCTGTAGCTCAAGTGATAGAGCTCTAGTCTTGAGAAAGCCCAAGGACAGTGCTCATGCCTTGAGTTCAAGCCCCAGGACTGGCAAAAAAAAAAAAATGTAATTTTCAGTGTGATGCTTCAGAAAAATGAAGCCCACCTGCTGTGGAGATAATCACATGAATGTACATACAAAGAAGCAATCTGAGGCCCTGGAGAACCGGTCCTTCTCAGAGTTTACCAAGCTTTGAGTCAGGCTTTACATATTCACAGATGTTTTTCTCATCATAGCTCTCGATGTACCAGAAACACAAGCCATGTATTTGAACAACTGATGATCCTTTAAAGCCAAATGAGATCAGAATATCAATTACGCATATATCTGATGAAAGGCTTGCTTTATTTCATGTGATAAAGTCCTGAGTTTAATTTACTACTGTGCAATTAGCAGAAAGTAGTAACTGAAGAGAAAAGCGCTAGTGTATTTTTTACAGAATATTCATGTCACTGATGATTCCCATGTGTTTCTCTCCAGCTGGGTCCCTAGACACATAGATAGCCAGAGGTATCTTTACCAGAGGACAAAATTCAGCTCTTGTCATTTTTCTGCCCAGGACTGTCCAGTGACTTCCCTTCTCATGGCTTTAAGTTCTCAGCCTGCTCCTCTCCTTCCTGGCACCCTTCCTTCTTCCTTTGTTGGTTCCACTTGTGGCCTGGGGCAGCTTCTGAGACACACAAAGCATCTATTGACCTGCCCAAGAGGCTGTGGGTCTGTGATGTGCTGGTCTAGGAATGCTCCTCATCCCCATGTTAGAATATCTGCCCATATCTGCAGGCCTGTCTCACCCCATTTCTTCAAGTTTCTGTTCCTTACGGCATCATTACAGGCCACCCTTTCTGACATGGTGTGCCAGTCTCTCAGAAACACCTATGCACCTACACTGGTATATATTTATTTATTTATCTGATACAGTTTGTATTTTCCTTTATTAGTGTACTAGTATATACAGCATGAAGGCAGGAGTTTTAATCTACTCAGTCACTCCCTTTTGCCAGCATCCAGAAGAGTGTTTGTTATCTGATAACTCTCTCTTGACTGGAAGTACAAATGAAACTTCAAATCAAGCGAAAAGCACTTTAAGCTGGGTGCTGGTGGCACACAACATAGAATGCTTACCACACAAGAGGCTGGGATCTAAAGATCCTAATTCAAAGCCAGCCCAGGCAGAAAAGTCTGTGAGACTCTCCTCTCCAATTAACCACCAAAAAAATCCAGAAGTGGCCTGTAAGTCACATGTAAGAATGATAAAAGCAAAATGACAGTGTAAGAACCATAGTTCAAGACTCGATTCTGGCGCACAAAAAGGGAGGAGGCAAGGGAAGGGAAGGAAGAGACCTTTTATATACCTAATGAGTGTTCTAGCTGTGTGTCAGGCATTTCAGCTGAATAAAATCTGTTGAAATTGGGGTTGAGAGTTTGGCCTAGGGATAGAGTGCTTGCCTAGCATGCCTGAAGACTCCGGTTCAATTCCTTGTTACCACCCCAAGTTCCTAAATGCAGAACTGTGATTATTTTTTAATCCCAGTGGGGTTCTGCAGTTCATCTTTGGAGCAACTCTTCATTATGCATACTAGAGAAGGATTCTTCCAGTACCTTCCAGATAATGAGATCATTCCCTGAGCCCCCTCTCCCTGCTTCTTTTTCCTCAAACATTCATTGTCCTTCTTCCTTATTTCTTTCTGGTAGAAGGCCACAGCTCTTCTACAGCCAAGTTTTCTGTAACTGGGACATGTTTCAGCCTTGGCAGGAGAAACAAGTAGGGCATTTGTTGATTGCAGAGAGTTTGTCAATAGCTGGAAGGAGGAGAGCCAGCCCAACAACGCCATGGTAGCTGTGCTCAGCTGTTTTGTACCCTAATATCTTTGAGTGCTGCCCCTCCAACCCTTATAGGAACACAGAAAGGAATTTTGTGCCTTCTTTTTGGGGATCCTCTTTCTTTCCTTCTTCCTTCCCTCCCTCCCTTCCTTCCTTCCTCTTCCTCTTTCTCTTTCCCTTCCTTCCCTCCCTCCCTTGATCCCTCCCCTCCTCTTCTTTATTCTCTTCCTCCCTTTGGTCCATCTCCCTCACCTTCCCTTTCTTCCCTTCCAGTCTCATTATCTCTTCCCATCCCCCTCTATCCCCTCCTCTTTTTTGGTGGGGCTTGAACTCAGGGCCTCAGGTGTTGTCCCTGAGCACTTCAGCTCAAGGCTGCCACCCTACCCTTGATCCAAGCCCCACTTCCCATTTTCCAGAGGTTAATTGGAGATAAGAGTCTCAGGTCCTTTTGTGCCAGGGTGGCTTTGAACATTGATCCTCAGATCTCATCCTCCTCTGTAGCTGGGATTACAGGTGTGAGCTACCCATTCTCTTATCTTCTCCCCTCCTCTCTTTTTTTCCCTCCTCAGGTCTGGTTCTCCCACCTCTTCTTCTCCCCTCCCTTCTCATCCCCTCTTCTTATGTGTGTGGTGCAGTGTTGGGAATCAAACCCAGTCCCATTTAAGCATTCGTTCATTTACCTAATCACTTACTAGGGTTTGAACGCAAGGCCTTGTACTTTTTAAGCTGGTGTACTGCTACTATACTGTGAGTCCAGCCCTGATTTTCACTGATTATTTGTAGGATATGATCTTACTCAGCACCTGGGCCCACGCCTGGAGTTTGATACACTTACCTTAGGCTTCGCTATATCACTGGGGTGACAGATGCTAGCCACCATAGCAAGCTTACATCATATTGTTGAAGTCTCATGGACTTCTCTGTCTAGGCTACCCTAGAACTGCGATCCTTCTTATGTCAGTCTCCAAAATAGATCAGGTTACAGGCACACACTACAGGCTGTGATAAGGGGTGTCAGAACTTTGCCTTGGTGCCATGTAAATGTATATGTTGTACTGCTATCCCATGGGAAGGGATGAAAAGCAGTATGGATATGGTGAGTGGGTTCCAGAAAGTCAAAATAAGATGGAGAGCTTCAGGTGACCACATACCTCTGAGGATCAGCCCTGACCGATATGAGCTTCAGAGGGGATATGACAAGGCTTTTTTTCCTCTGAGCAGTAATCCTGATAGCCCCTTAGAATAGAAGATCAATAATGCCTCTCTAGTGTCAAAACATCTGCCTACACATTGTGAATATCTTAAATTGAAAGGTAGATTGGGGTAGAATTTAATGTGTGGCTATTATTTTGCTTCTATATTAACATCCTGCTTAAGATTTAACCTCTGTGGGAGGTTGTCACTTGTGGGGAGACAACATAAGAATAGGGTGATTGTACATGCAGTATTAGTTTGCTCATATAATTTCTAAGAAATACTTGGAAGATTGTGTGCATATTGATTATGTACTACTTCTTAAGAAATTACCCACGACATGAGTAGGTTAATCTAGCAACTATTTCATTGCTTGCAATGCCATAGGTGAAAAATTGGATGTGGTTATTCAAGCATGCATCTGGTGGCTGGAATGTGGCCCACCAGTCTGAAATGGTCACACCCATGGATGCCAGCTAGGATTGGCTTGTTCTTATGTAGAAAATCTCTTACAGACCCTCCCAGGCTTCTTTACATGATGAATAGCTGTTAAAAAAAACAGCCAGTGAAAGGAGAAAGCTAATGGGCAAGGATTTTTTTCTTTTAAATTTTTTTGATTTAAAGAATTTATTAACATTGATTTTTACATCATATTTCAAATGACGTGTTTAACAAACAAGTATTCAAGAAGGGAATCTCTATGTCTCTATATACAATCACAGGCTCTTAGATTTTAGAACATAATTGAAATTAAGCTGAGAGTTTGTATGTCACGGATATATATTAACTTATGTAATAAAACATTATGTTTATACAGTCATAGATTTTTATGTCTATGTGGTTGTGTTTATATTTCCAATACCATGTCCATAGCATTGGGTACGCAAATATTGAGTCATCGCTCTTGTGCTGTTTGGATCTAATAGCCACGTAGTAAAGACACCTTGAGCCTTTTGTGGGCAAGAATTATTTATGCCTTCACTTTATTACTACTCCATTGGCAACCTCAATAAGTCAGTCCTCATCCTAGTGAGAAGTGGCCACACAGGGTTATGGATACAGGGACTTCTTACCTGTCACAGTGTACCATAGGCAGGTACTTGACCATCAGTTAGTTCAACTGCAGGACACTGGGAGTCTGCAGAGATCTTGGAATTTTGTCATATGGAATGTAAGTCATGTGGTGCTACACAACACCTTAATTCTATAAAGCTGGCTTTCCTCACAAATGCCTATTTAGGAATTTTTTTGGTGGTGTTGATTTTTTTTTTTTTTTTTTGCTTTTTTCCAGACCAGGGCTTGAGCTCAGGCCCTGAGCACTGTCCTTGGACTTTCTCAAGACTAGTGCTCTACCACTTGAGCCACAGCGCACCACTTCCAGCTTTTTCCTATGTATGTGGTACAGAGGAATCGAACCCAGATCTTCATGCATGCTAGGCAAGCACTCTTCCACTAAGCCAAACTCCTGGCCGCTGTTTAGTTTTTTAGTTTGGTGTTTGGGTTTTTTTTTTGATTTTAGAGGTACAAAAAATCAAGGGTAAAATCTTCCCAGTTCTCTTATCTAGGGACACACACACACACACACACACACACACACACACTGCCCAAGTATCTTTTTTGTTATCTCTAAATGAGCACCATGGAGAATCAGTCCTTCCTAAAGGACTACATTGTATAGAGGTTAACCAGGGTAGATATCTATATCCACATTTCATAAAAATAGAGTAGAATTATGCAAGTATGTAGATAAGTTAATCATCTGACCTAATCAGCAATGCAAATTTTTATATTAAAAAAAGTTTTTCTAATTACTTCCTCAGCTTGGCTGAAGGTATGGGTAAAACAAATTTCCCAGCATGGTAGCAGATGTATTTCATAATATTTATTGAAAATATTGGAAAGAAATCCTCAATTATCATGCTCCTAAAATGTACATCAAAAAGATATCTTATTTAACATACTGTATGCCTTCATTTAGCTATAAACATAACATAATTTAGATAATCCTGTAAAACTCTAACACAAGTCATTTGGAACGTTTCATACAGTTAGAATTGAACTTTAGGAGCCATATTGCTTCTTGGTTAGTTGCCTGTATTTTCCTTGAATTGGGTTTCTTGCATTTGCAAGTTCCAGTTGTCTGGGCCAACATTAACCACTAGAAAAGTCTCTTGGAGTATTCACTAATTTGATACCTGCCTAAAGGCATCTTAATAAAGGAAGTTTCAACTTAAATACTACATTGTTGACATTGCAGGCACATGTGGCCACATGATAGATTTGGAAGCCAAGAAAGATAAGTGTATTCTTTTTCTTGGCTGGTTTTGAATAGTTATAAATGGCTGTTAAATCATTTTAGAACAAAATTTCCCAGAATGAAACTTACAAATTCCTGGATAAAATGCCTGTATCTTCCCTAAGTTTTGTCTGATTATTTATTTCCACCTTCCATTCTGGGATTTGCTCAGTATCTGTCTAGTACAATCATGCATTACATTAAGTGTTTCAGTCAGTAACAGGCTGCTCCAGCAATGGTGGTCCCCAGGTTTTGCCATACAGATGGCCCTTGTAGCTATCTTAGTGAAAAAGTACAAAATCATGTAATAACACATTTTGCCAGAATTTATCCATGTTCTTAATTAACAATACAACTGTCAGTTCTTTTTAATGTAAGTTACTGCACCAATTTCTATTGCCTATAAGCAAAACAACTCTTAAGTGATATAATACCTTTGGTGCTATTGACTGGCTGAATGATTCCATTCTGTGTTATATCCATTGGTAGGGGGCTGTTTGCTACTCAGTTTTCCTTAACATCTCTCTTCTGAGGCACGGAGGCATCTTCACTAGAGATAGAAGGGAAAAATCAACCATCATCATGTGGAACCACAAAAATCTACAAAACAAACATTCAGAAGCTTTTATGAAAAGTTACTTCATCATCACTAATATGTGAGGAGATAAACACTATACTTGAGGAAGTTATAAATACAAAATCCACGTGACAGTAACATTCTCACTAGGGAATAAGGTCGTAAAACATGCATGATCCAACATGTCACTGGCTTTCTTGTTAGTGATATTGAAGCTAGGACATATATAATAAGGCATGCTATCTTTATATGTCCAGACTCTTCTATCACTGGGTCCGTTTTCCAACATGGGTACTACTGAAAATTTTTAAATGGTGAATTCTTTGTTATGAGAGACTGACTTGAGTCTTGTGGAATGTCCTTGACTACTCTTCCAGAAGATGTCAGCAGCGTCCATCCTCTGCCAAGTTTTGACAATCAAAAGGTGTCTTCCAGCCAGGTACATGGTAGTGTGTGACTATAATCGTAGCTATTCAGAAGACTGAGATCTGAGGATCACAGTTAGAAGCCAATCTGGGCAGGAAAGTCTGTGAGACTTGTATCTCCAATAAACTACTCAGAAAAAGTTGGAAGTGGTGCTGTGGCTCAGGTGATAGAATGCTAGTCTTTAGCACAAGGAGGTTCAGGGGTTCAGGGATAGCACCCAGGCCCTGAGTTCAATTCCCAGGACTAGCAAAAACCAAACAAAACAAAACACAAAACAGGTGTCTCCACATGCTGCCAGAATCTGGTAGAGAACAAATTTGTCTTTAGTTGAAGATATCTGCTTTTCATTGTTGTAATTAACTCAGCCAACATTTTCTAAGTACTTTAATTGCACAAAATACATTTTTCTAATTTGTAAGTATTTATAGGCAGAATGCGTGCCAAATACACAACTACCACATACTAGCTTTAATAAGTACTATGTCCTGTTAACCAGTTTAATTTAGATATATGTAAAAAGTCTCTAGGTATAGTTTTCCTAGCTCTATGTTAAGTATTAGCTATCCTATAGGAAATTGCCTTTTGGTGGATTTAAAAGAAATTGTTGGAGGCTTTCCATTTGATCCTAGCTAATGTAACAACAACAACAAAATGATTTGACAGAAATATCTCTTTTTCACAAATTAAACCAAATGTCATGATTTTAAATGCATTTGTATCTCAGAGTCATTGTAACCATGTTTCTAACTATATTTTGATTTTCTATGATGAACAGGAATCTGGATTGAATGTGAGTGGGTTGAAGCCATATATTTTAACAATACAGCTGTGTAGCTACTTAGTTCTTTTCATTGAGCAGAAGTGCTTTTGTTGTACCAGCGATGGGGACATGGAAATTCTCCTCAGTGAGTGGTTGCTGAAGCCGTTCATAGAGAAAAGGAGGCACAAAGAAGTGTAATTAGAAGAAACTCTGTGTTCACACAGTCAAAAGTCTCCCTGAAAGGTTATGATGATTCTGGCCCATGAGGCAGGAACACAAAGTTCTTACCTTGGCAACTTCACACATGGAAGAAAATCATATCTGGAAATGCCTTTTTTTGAAAAAAAATGAAATGAGAATGGCAATGAAGAGGCCTTTCTAACATGTATAAACAGAACGTAAAGTACTGTCACCTCTGCTGTTATATGTTCATTCAGGTCTCAATGCCCAGGTGAGAAGCACGAGAGACAGTTCACTGAAGTATGAGAAAAATTCCTAAGCCAGCTCAGCCTTATTCTTTAAAGTCATCATGAGAACATTACACAAATAAACCTCTACTTTGCTATCTCTGTCATCCAGAGATAGTGCTATTTTTCAATGGGGACTCAGCCAGGATCTGTCAATATAAGCCAACAGGCAAAGGCTAGAAGGTAGGATAGTAGGCATCTATGGCTGCATCTTATGGCTGTTAATATTGTAGATTCTGTTCTGAATGATACCAGCAACTCTGGGGAGTGCTCAGTACACAATGTAAATAATGTGCACTAATTCTAGACTAATGACTACAGATAGGCTCAGAAGAGATCATACTCCATGCTGATGTTGGTTCAAGACGAGGTTTACACACTAATTTTAATTCATTATATATGCCTTTTTTTCCCCCAGCACAAATGGAGCCCCGAGGCCTATCTCCCAGACAAAGTAAAAGTGACAGTGACGATGATGACCTGCCAAATGTGACCTTAGATAGTGTTAATGAAACTGGATCTACGGCCCTTTCCATAGCCAGAGCAGTACAAGAGTAAGTATCACATTCTCAGGGTGAAATAAGAATTGCCCAAGTGGTCAGTGGCTAATGGAAACTGCCACAGCGTTGGTTCCCACACCCGTCATTCTAGCTCTTGGCTGGCACACAACCTGGCATTCCACTCAGCCTCTGCTCTTCGGGGAGGTAGATGAGGGTGAAGAATGGGGCATCTTGTGAATTGAAAGTCTGTGTTCTCTTTATATATAAAACCTCTACGCATCTATCTTAAAACCTCTTCATCTTGAATAATTCTGAAAATGAGTTTATTTTTTTGTGTCCTTTACTGGTTATCATTATGATTCATATACAAAGTCAAGGAAAATTGAATCTGGCAAATGTTTTTATCTGGATAGGCAATTACAGAATAGCATGGTGGTGCTTTGACTTTGAAAGATGATGTAATAAAATAAGAATTGTATATATTTTGTGCCAGTGTTGGACTTGGACTTGGGACTAGGACGCTATTTCCTTAGCTTTTTCATACAAGGCTAACATTTTACCTCTTGAGCTACAGCCCCACTTCTGGATTTGGGGTAGTGAGCTGATTTTATCTGTGTAGATATGGGAATGGCTACAATGAAATTAATTAGCACATCCCATCCTCATATAATCACCTTTATTTTTAGAATTGCTAAAACCTACTCAGCAGATATCATGTACACCATACAGTGATATTTACTGCAGTCCTCTTGGTGGGTGGTAGATCTTCAGAGCTTACTTTTGGGGGGAGAGGGGTGACGATCCCAGGGGGCCTTGAACTGAGGAGCTGAGCGCTCTTCCAGAGCTTTTGTCCTCAAGACTAGCACTCTACCACTTGAGCCACAGTTCCATTTCTAGCTTTTTTGCTGGTGAATTGAAAAGCATTCATGGATTTTCCTGCCCTGGCTGGCTTCAAACCATGATCTACAATCAGATCACTAAGATCAGAGATTTGAGCCACCAATGTCTAGATGCAATTACTTTTGTTGTTGGTGGTGGTAGTGGTGGTGGTTGTGGGGCTTGAACTCTGGGCCTGATGCTGTCCCTGAGCTCTTCACTTCAACCTTACCACCCTACCCCTTGAGTCACAGCACCACTTCTGGTTTTCTGGTGGTTAATTGGAGGTAAGAGTCACACAGACTTATGTGCCCGGGCTGGCTTTGAACTGCTATCCTCAGATCTCAGTCCTCTGATAGCTAGGATTACAGGTGTGATTACAGATGTGTCACCAGTGCCTGGCTGCAATTATTACTCTTTTTTACAACTGTACATTTATATCTTTTTAGTGACATTTCACTTATTTTACCCCTTTTCCTCAGCCCCCCTGGAATCTATCATATAAATATAAATAGAAGATAGAGTTTCATTCACATGCAAGTGTAGTTCTATGATTTGTTTTGTATACATATTTTCATGTCACAGTATTTCCTGTGGTACTGTGAAAGTTGTAGGTGTATATTAGAAAATGCCAGATTTATTATTCCTGCCTGTTTTTATTAAAGGATTAGTAAGGAATATACTTCCAAGTTGGAAATTCTAGAAGACCAGGCCTTACCAATAGTTAATAACTCAAGTCTGAAAGTTGATGGTGCATTGTTAAAGCCAGGGGATTTATAGCTGTGTTTCAAAATGTAAAATACTATATGGAAGAAATTTTTTTCTTCCACATAATTTATATTTTAGAAATCTGCCTACCAATTTGCTCAAAGTTAACTTTCAGTGTACACAATTGTGAACTTCTTTCTCTTCTTTTTTTCTCCCTAGTTCTTTGACGCATGTTTTGGTTTCACTAATATCTTCTGTCTCTGCTTGCCTTTGAATCTCCATTTCGTTAATCTGTAAACAAACAAAAAAACACAGAGTCAGGACTTTTGGCCCAATGGTAGAGTGCTTGCCTCGCATGCATGAAGAACCAGGTTTGATTCCTCAGTACCACATACATAGAAAAGCCGGAAGTGGTGCTATGGCTCAAATGGTAGAGTTCTAGCCTTGAGGAAAATCCAAGGACAGGGCTCAGGCTCTCTCCCAAGCCTTCAAGCCCCAGGACTGACCAAAAAAAACACCCCCCCTCCAAAAACAAACCCTCAAACTCTGCAACATATCATCAATAAATTACTCTATTTAAATAAAAAAAGGTAAGACGTAAGCTATGAATATAGTGAGAGAATCTTAAAAGCTACTGTATATCTCTCTGTGTATAGAACTTTCCTGAGAAGGATGTCTTCAGGTAGAAAAACAATTTAAAAATGTCAGTTTTCTGTGCAACAGAGATAAATTTTAAAAACCTTGGTGAATTCATATTTTGTTTAAAGACCAAAGGAGGTATGGTCTAATAATGATTCAAGGGTTTCTCTGCCTCTTCTTCTTTAGGCCACAAGTACTTAGCCAAAGATGAGAGGGGGAAACTAGCTGAAGACTAGGATATTGAGGAAGATTGAGAGCAAAGAGGGTAAATCACCGTGTACTAATGTCTCCGGTTCTCTGACTAGATGTTAAGCCACTGGATCACTATCTCTAGCTCCAGGATTTATTCCCTTCCCACTCAGGTTCAGTCTTACCTTAAGCATAGAAAGTATACATTTTCAGGGTTTAGTTGGTCCCTTATCCTATGGATACAAATATAGAAAACATCGTCCTTCATATGCCTATAATTTCTCCTATCTAGCATTATTCATTTAACACAGTATTTCTTCTTTTAATTTTCTTTGAAGAGCTATACAAATGGCTTTCAGTTCAGCCTATTGATTTTTTTAGTGTAGTGCATCTCGGTCAGTGTTACCTCTTCTATCATTCTTCTCACCCTTCTCTCATGTTGCTGCATTTAGGATGAGGTTTTTTTGAAATCTTGGGTTTGAAAATACTTTCTTTGGTTTGATATGAAGAAATTACTCACCAAAATGTGTTAACATCTGAGATACTCAAATGTGTCTATCTTTAAATATGAAAGAACATTGCTTGTCAGCTAGAGCAGTCGCCTGAGGCCACTTGAGTTTATACACATTCATGTAATGGTGATAGCTGATTAGTTCAGACATTTTCATCAATATATCAGCCCAGTGAGTGACTTCTGATAAGTTGAAAACAATGTCTAAAAGGAAACCCCAAAAAGTTCTGTCCCTATTGTGATTTCAATTTTATAGATACTATCCATGTCAGAAATCATCTCTTTAGTATTTTTTTTTTTTTTTGCCAATCCTGGGCTTGAGCTCAGGGCTTGAGCATAGTCCTTGGACTTTCTCAAGGCTAGCACTCTACCACTTGAGCCTCAGCACCACTTCCGGCTTTTTGCTATGTATGTGGGGTACTGAGGGATCAAACCCGGGTCTTCATGCATGCTAGGCAAGCACTCTACCACTAGGCCAAACTCCCGGCCCCTCTCTTTAGTATTTTTAATAAATCAACTCCCTAAAATTCATTCAACCTCTCTTTGTCTTGGTCTTATTTTTCCTCAATGGTACAATAAGGTCATTACCTATAAGAGTTTGATGAACATAATTAGGAAACAAATGCTTAGAGACAAAGAGGTAAGGGCACATGATTAGAGCAAATTATTATAATTAATTCTAGAGGGAATAATGATGTTTTTAAATAGGTAAGGTTCAGCTCTGATTTCCAGAAACTGTAATTTCTGTATCCTTAGTATTTTTTTAAATTTAATACCAAACATTAATAATACTGCTTTTTGTTTGTTTGTTTTTTATGGTTGTTGTTGTTTTGGTTTTGGTACCAGTACTAGACCTTGAACTCAAGGTCTTGGCATTCTCCCTGCGCTTTTTGATCCAAGGCTAGCAGTTTATCACTTTGTCACAGCTCTACTTCCAGCTTTTTCAGTACTTAATTGGAGATGAGTCTCACAGACTTTGCTGCCTGGGCTGGCTTTGAACCTTGATCCTCAGATCTCAGCCTCCTGAATATCTAGGATTACAGATGTCAATCACTAACCCTTACTTTTTTGTATGTGTATGGGTCATGAGGCTTGAACTCGGCCTGGGCTCTGTCCCTGAGCTCTTCACCTCAAGAACCCCTGAGCCTGGGCATTGTCCCTGAGCTCTTCAGCTCAAGGCTACCATCTTACTCTGCAGCCAAGCCTTACTTCCCATTTTCTAGAAATTAATTGGTGATAAGAGTCTCAGGTCCTTTTGTGCCTGGGCTGGTTTTTAACCTTGATCTTCAGATTTCAGCCTCCTGTGTAGCTAGGATTACAGATGTGAGCCACCATATTCAGCTCAACCCTTACTTTTTAATCCAAGCAGAATAATCAAGTTCCATTAAACTAAAATACAAATGAAAAGTATTTGAAAGAGGAAACCCTCTCCAAAGGGATTTATCTTACCAAGGTCAGTCAGGAAGAATAAGGATTTCAGTGCAATGATTTTATTATGTGATGTGTAGGAAGGCTAAAGATTCATATGGCACTTAAAGAAACTTGAACATGGTGCCCAGTTGTCCAGAATTAATTCTTCCATACATGAATACATGTTCTTCTCCAAATAACTATGTATCTGACTGACCTACCATAACTCTCCCAGGGGAAATAGTGTAATTCTAAGTTAGTAGCATTAGCAGCTTTTGCTTTGGCTGCCATCCATAGTGTCTGCATTCGTTAAAATGACTCTCTTCTTAAATGGCTTATTGACCGTCCCATATAAGCCAGTTAAAACAATTTAGTGTCTTCGTTCTCTCAGTTTTATTATGTGACTGATGTGAAGTTCCTTTCATGATGAAAACCAATTCATGGGTTCCTAGAAATGAATAAACTGAACCTCAGAACAATTTTTTTTCTGGTAAATGCTTTGTGGAAAGACAGGGTGGCCAGTTAAGAGATGTTTTTACTGCTCCAAGACTTCCCATGTAGCTAGTTCAAGCAGATTGATTCTGTACTTGGAACAGTGCATTTAGTGATCTAAGAAAGATGGCTTAGCTGTTGTTGTTGTTTTTTTTTAATCTTCCTTATTCTAAACTTGTTGAATAGTTCTTGCCCCTTGTGCTTTTACTTAATCCTCTCATCATGATTGTGTTGATGTCTTTTAAATTACAGAGGAGAGCTGGTAGAGAGGATGAGGGAAAGGAAACAGCAAACATTACTAAAAGCCTGTTTGGGTCAGATTATATGAAACCCATAGTTTCCATTTAATTTACTTCATGATACAATTTTTATCCTGCAGATAACAAAGCAGAAGATAAGAGTTCTTATAGCAAGTAAATTAAGAGTTCTTATAGTAAGTAAATTAAAGCACTCCTATTCAAATCCAGGTTTGACCTACTGCAAATCTGAACTCTTTCATGAAGGGGTGCCTACACTCCATTTTTACATTATAGCTTTCAAATATTTGTAACCTAACTGTCTTCATTTAGCCTGCTTTTGCGAACTTTGAACCCAATATAATTTAGGTGATATATTTTTACTTTTTAAAATGCTACTTTCTTAAGGCTAATTGGAAAGTATAATTTTGGAAATTTTACAGTATTCAGAAAAAAAAATGTAAGTTCTTCCAAAAGGAGAGTTCTGTCTTCTGTTCTGAAGTAAAATATAGGATATCTAGGTCTTTAATAAATATGTATTACCCATGTTAAAAATAATATTTTCTTTAAACTCTGTTAAGCGTACAGTTTATGTGTTATTTTGTTTACTTTATTATTTTATTTTTCTTTATCTTAAGTAGTTGTATGGGGCGGTAATTCAACAGGGCAATTTATAAATGCATCTTGTGATAAAATTTTAGACTTTCAAATCTTTAAGCTCATTGTTACTCTATGTTTAATTTGGTCAAATACATTCCCAGCAATGCAGACACCTTCTGTAATCACAATGTTATATTTAAGCAACAGGCAGTAAACGTGTAGTATGAGAATACATTTATAAATTAAATTGTTACTATATACAATATTTTTTAAAAAACTATTGCTGAGGGGAAAAGTGTGATTTCAGATATCCCTAAGCTTCAAAAATGAATCTCTTTCTACCTAGCTTTTAAAGGAACAGTTTTGTGAGGGTGTCGAGACTATTTTCATCTTACTTCTTCTTTTGATTGAAAGATTTTTATCATGTTTAGGTTCTGTCTCTTCTCTGCTGACTATACTAAGTTGATTATACTCTAAAAATAAAGAGCTCATGGATCCTCTCTCTAATTTCTAAGCATTAGATTATTTCAGATTCTCTTTTTAGAAGTTTCCCAGACTTTTGGCACACTCTTAAGAAGCCAAAGTTTTATTTGCTAAGGCTAATGGATTTGGGATACTTGCAAATACTTACTTCAAGTCCTACTAAGAAATATCTTGACTGAGATCTTTAGAGCCAAGGCTAGCTCATTGCTAGTGACTAAATGTCTTGGCTGGTGTGGCCCTGCTGACAGGTAAATCAGCAAAGCTGTCACTCTTGTGAAGCAAGATAAGTGCTAGGAGATTGTTCTTTCTTTGAAGGAAGGCTGAGAAAAGCTCTAATTTACTGTGAATGATTTTTGATACAATCTAAAGTATATGTTTAACCATCAACAACCCAACTTTCTCCCAGGACCAGTAAAACTGAATATCCATAGTCCTTAAGAGCAAATGAAAAGTCTCTGCCCATACTTGGTCACTTGCATCCAATTTGGTGAGATGACAGCCGTCTCTCTGTTGAGTAGAGAAGGTATAATGAAGTCTGTGTACTTGAACTCATTCAGAAAATCCTGTTTTAGGTCATACATTCATCTAGCAACTCTTTCATTCCTTCATTTTAACCATGGGTCAGGTGCTAGAGACACAGTGAATGACTCAATTCCTCACCACATGGAACTCACTTATATACATGTTGTAAGTCGAAATCCAGGGGGCGCAAAAGCATAAGGAGTAGTTACAAAAGAATGGAGGAAGTACCCATGCATCACATTGGAACAGATACAACCATTGATTGGGATAAGGGTATTGGACTTTTGTAGTGATTGTTACAGAAGTGAGTGAGGAAGAACAGAAGGTGGAGCTGCCAGGATAGGAATGGTAGTTATCGATTTTAATCAGGATGAATTGATTCAGTAGACAATGGGGAGCCAAGAATGCCTTTGAAAAGCAGTAATATGATCCACTTTTACATTTACCGAGATCAGTCTCAAGAAATCTAGGTGTGATTTGCAAAGGGTGCTATGTGGATATGATCTGAGTAGCCCAGGTATATATAACCTCTACATTTGGACACAGGACCTTTTAACATTATGTATATATGACATATATGGATTTTGGATGTGTTGAGCTACTAGGCCCAGGAGTATGTCATGCAATCTTTGGTTATATTGTTCAATTTTTTGATATGTAGTTGAATTTCATTAGCAAGTATTTTTATTGAGAATTGTTACATATACTTTCATCAGAGATCGTTTTTTATTTCTCTTTTTTGTGTGTTGCTCTCTACATTCCTGTCTGGTTTCTTGATAGATTGTGATCTTGGCTTTGTAGAATTCAGTAGTAGCCCTTCCCTTTTTATTTTAGGGAAAAATTTGAGGAGCATTAATCTTCCTTTAAGGTCTTGTAGAATTCAGCAGTGAATCTGGGTCCCAGATCCTAAACTTTCCTTAGTTGAGAGATTTTTTTACTGCTTCAGTAACATTGCTTAGTAACGATCTATTTAAGTGGTTTCTGTCTTCTTTGTTCAATTTAGTAGCTCAAGTACATGTAGAAATGCCTCTGTTTCTTCTAGATTTCATACTGTATTTGAATATAGGTTTTCAAGTATTTTCAAATGATCTTCGGAAGTTGATGCATTTATATTGTTTATATTATAGCCCTCCCTGTTTTTGTCTCTGTTTTATTTATTTGGGTCACTCCTCTCTTTTTAGTCAGATTGGCTAAGGAGTTTTTCATTGATATTTGTTTTTATTTTCTAGTTCTTTATTTCAATACTTTCTTCCCTAATCATTATTACTTCTTTTTTGCCTGCTAGTTTGAGGTTTGCCCATTTCAGGAGAGTAAAGTATATCAATAAGCAATTTATTTTTGATTTCTGGTTTTGGGTTTTTTTTGTTGTTGTTGTTGTTTGTTTGTTCGTCTTTCTCCTTCAGTAGTTGAGTGTGAACTAAGGGCCTGGGCACTCTTTTGCTCCAGTTTAGTACTCAACCACTTTGAACCACAGCTTGCCTTCTAGTTTTCCAATGGTTAATTAGAAATAAGAGTCTCATGGATACATGTGAAAGGGTATCAATGTATGTGAATTAACGCACCTTCTATCTGGCAAATATCATGTAACCCTTTTACTAATTACAATAAAAAATTAAAAAAAAAAATTAAAAAAAAAAAAAGAGTCTCATGGATTTTCCTGCCCAGATGGCTTTGAATTTCTCAGATCTCAGCCTCCTAATACACAGGATTACAGGTGTGAACCACCAGATCCCAGCCTCTTTGCAATTTCTGTAGTACTCACATCACTAAACTCTACTTTTAAAAATGCCTTTGCTGTGTCCTGTTGGTGTGATAAATTGTATTCTCATTTTCATTAGAATTTTTAGGATATGCTAAGATCTGTTTATGTTCTAGAAAGTCCCATGGGGTACTAAGAAGAATGTGTATTATACAACTGCTGAATGACATACTTGAAGATGGTTTCAAAAGTGTGAAGAATACATTTCCGTTTGGTCTTTGATGTCATTTACTTTTGAGTTTGTTTGATCTGATGGCTTATCTATTGGTGAGAACCTTCAACTATTATTGGGTTGGTATCTTCATATGATTTTTTTAAGTCTAGCAAAGTTAAATGTTTTAGCGATTGGTACACAAATGTTAAGAATCATTACGTCCTCTTGTTGAATTGTTCCTTTTATTAACCTGAAATGGCCTTCCTTGTCTTTTCTGACTAATTTTCTTTTGAGATCTACTTTATCATAAATAACTATTCCTGCCTGCTTTTAGGGGTCTATTTGCTTAAAAAAATCTCTTTCCATTTGTTCTTCCCTTTCTTGTAGACAACATGGTCAGGTCTTGTCTTTTAATCCAGTTTTACACTTTGTCTTCTGACTGGGCAAACGGGATTATTGCCAGTAAGTACTGTATGTAGTAAATCCTTCATTGTATGTAATAAATCCTTCCATTTTAATTTTAGTGTTAGATTCTTTCACCTCCTTTACTTATGTACTCTTCTGGTGGGGTTTGTTTTCTCTGATATTTTCATGTTTCTTTTGAACTTGATGTGTTGATATTCCGTGAAAAGTTTGTATAGATTTGTGAATAACATTTTTATACCCTATACATAATAGTAAATAATGGGTTTGACATGCCTTCCCTCACAAATTACTTCTTAGCTTACTTACACTTTTGGAAATTATTAAGTTAAACTGATGATTTAGTTTTTTGCCTCCCCCCCTCCTTTGGTTTGTTTCTGTTTTTTTGTGCCAGTCCCAGGGCTTGGACTGAGAGACTGACTGAGCACTGTCCCTGAGATTTTTTTACTCAATACTAATGCTCTGCTACTCAGCCCCAGCTCTACTTCTGGCTTTTTTGGATGCTTCTTGGAGATAAAAATCCTAAGACTTTCCCGCCCCGGCAGGTTTTAAACTGTGATGCTCAGAATGCAGGCTAATGAGCAGCAAGGACTGCAGGTGTGAGTTACCAGTTCCTAGTGACAGGTTTTTCTTGAATGTTATGCCTCATTGTAATATGAATTCACTACTTTTTTTGGGGGGGGGATTTAGGGTTTCTTGATAATCAGTTTAAAAGGTGGAATCAAACTTCTTACAAAGGCTTTGCTTTCACTTTATAGTTTTTAAAATGTGTGTGTGTGTCTGCTGGTCCACTAGTTCCCAACTTTGTCAACTTTTTAAAAATTTATCTTTAAGTAGTTGTACAAAGGGATTTGATTTAACATGTCAGTTAATGAGTACAGTGCATCCTATCACTGTATATCATGTTTTGAGTTCCAGTCCAACAGGAGTAGAATTGATAGGCCTCTTCTACTTGATAATGGCTGTTTGTTTCTGCTATTTAAAAATTATGTACATAATTTATTGGTAGTAATCTCTAAGAGTTCATAATTCAAAGTATAATTGGTATTTCATGTGGTTATACAGTATTCTACAGAGTGGCTCTGAATATTAATTTCTTATCATTTATTTCACTACTCCATATGCAAGCTTCATGTAGCTTTATTCTTGCCACGTGATTTACTCATAATCACATTGCAAATATATTTACACTTTATGTATATATGTGTATATATTTGCTTGTGTGCATTTATTTTTAATCTGCAGCTTGAGTGTAGGTAGTCATTTCTCATACATTTTTAATGTGTGTTGATATACTCAGTGACAATGTTGAAATATTAATAAGTTTCATTATTGGTTCCCAGAGCCCTTCATCATTATTTCATTTATTGCTATAATGAGTGAAAGTATACATGATGAAATCTAAACAATAATGTATCTGGAATTGATACCATTCACTGGATGTAGTCTCTTCTGTTTCTAGTCCAATGGTCTTCTTACTGCCTGCTCTTTATGAGTTATAATCATTGTATGATAATTTTTTCCTTACTTTATACTTCTTTCTCATCTTCTTGAATACATTTTCTTGGACAGCTTTCTGCTCTGAAAAAATCTGATATAGATAGGAAAAAGTAACTTGGAAAAGAGTGACTCTTATTAGGTTGGCATTCTACTTGATCATCCTAAGATTATTTCTCTAATTTTCACAATTACATAGCCATGTGTTGTCATACAGTTGAAGTCAAATACATCATGACTTACCCTAAACATTAAATCCCAGTCTAGATTCAGTGAGTATTTTCTATTTTTATATTCCTTACTAGTTTTATTTTGTTTTTATTTACAGAAAAACAAATCTAATATATAAAGCTTAATATTCTGATGTTTTAACATTATTTTAAATGTAATTTAAATGTAATTTTAAATGTAATTGTTAGGTAAGAAGATCATATTGTACTCTTGTTTACATTATTAGACTCAGCCAAATATTTCTATATATTATTCTATTGATAGTCTCAAAACTTTCTAGATGTGCTAGGCACTGGTGGCTCATTCCTATAATCCTATCTGATGAGGAGGCTGAGAGCTACGGATTGTGATTCAAAGCCAGCCTGGGCACAAAAGTCCATGAGACTCTTATCTTCAATTAACTACCAGAAAGCCAGAAGTGGTACTGTGGCTCAAGTGGTAGAGTGCTAGCATTGAGTTGAAAAGCTCAGGGACAGAGTTTGGTCAGTTGCTCACAACTGAGAAAAAAAAAAGTTTCTAGGTGTTATAGTAGTTATAATAAATTTATATCTCTAAACTCATTTAATAAACTTAAAAATTATTAATAAAGGGGCTAGGAGTTTGGCCTAGTGGTAGAGTGTTTGCCTAGTATGCACAAAGACCCCGATGCGGTTCCTCAGTACCACATACATAGAAAAAGCCAGAAGTGACACTGTGGCTCAAGTGGTAGAGCTTTAGCCTTGAAAAAAAGCTCAAGGACAGTGCGCAGGCCCTGAGTTCAAGCCCCAGGACTGGCAAAAAAAATACAAATAAAAGTATATATTGGGTTTTTATTTTATAATATAAATCAGGTTTTTTCAGGATTTAGACTCAAATGTTTTGTTGAGCCAAGTATAGTAAAGTGGCATTAGCACAGTGTTCAAGAAACTTATTCAAGTGATATAAGCAAATTTGTTAGATATAGTTACATTCCTCTGTAAATTCAAATTAGCATTGATTAACCTTTCCTAGTATATAAAATAACAACAACAATAGATCAGCTACTATGTGCCTTTTCCCTCGAATTCTGGAATTACATTGCTATGGGCTATAATGGTGACACAGCACAAATAAAATACAAAATGAAACTATTATCCAGATAATTGAAAACAAAATCTTTGAGCTAGAATTTCATGACCTTTTAGCACAACAGCGTTTGCCTTTCCATTTTTCTTGCATTCTCCATTTTGCCTGGTGTCTAAGCATTCTTAAATTGCTTAGACATAAAATTGACTTTTGAAGTTGAAGTGTCCATTATCTATTGCAAATATAAAACTCATTTGAAATTTTACATGTGGAGAAATTTTGTAATAAATAATCTGAAAGTACAAATAAGGAAATTGATTAGGTCTAGGAGTCAGTGGCTCACAACTATAATCCAAGGTTCTTGTGATACAATATTGAGAGGATCATAGTTCCAGACTTTCCTAGGCTAAAGAGTTGGAGAGACTCTTCATCAAAGTGGTCTGGACATGATGGCACATAGCTGTTCTTCTTGTTACGTCAGGAAGCTTAACATACTTGTGTAGCATTTAGACCTGCACCTAGGGGTAGAAATGAGAACTTATCTTAAAAATAGCCTGCAAAATTGTATAGGAGTTATGACTAATCATTAAGATTGCCTACCTACCAAAAGTGAGGCCAACCCCCCCAAATAAAAAATCCTTCAGTAGGTCCAAAAAATAATAATAAAATTCAGTAGAGAAAACAAATGAAGAAATTAAATTAGCTTCATGTTATCTTTTATTGGATAGATCTCATTATGGGGTGAAAATGTTATAGTTTTATGAGCATATTATCCAAGTAGTTAAGAAAGCACTAAACATCTACTGTGGATATCTAGCAAAATTAGAAGTCTTTCAATTGTAATTAATTATATGTGGATACTGGAGGTTCAAACATATAATCCTAGCTACTTAAGAGGCTGAGATCTGAGGATCATGGTTCAAAGTCTGCTTGATCAGCAAAGTCCCTGTCATTCTTACCTCCAATTAACCTACCAAAAAGCTGAAAATGGAGCTGTGGCTCAAGTGACAGAGCAATAACTTTGAGCAAAACTGATAAGGTACAGTATGTAGAACCTGAGTTCAAGCCCTAGTTTTAACAATAATAGAAAAGAAAAGAAAATTGACAGTTGTACATAATTTAAAGAATATATTCCCTCTACTTATGAATACAAGTCTGATTTTTAGAAATATATTTTTTGATAAGAGATAAGGCTTTGGCTATTTACTTCTAATTTTTATCCAAGATTCATACCAGCAACTACTTTGAAACTAAGAAAAGTATCATAACTTTTGCTAAATATGCCTTTAAAAACTACAATAAATAGTGAATTTTTGTGTGTGGGAGTGTCATGGGGGTTGTACTGGACCTAGGCGCTGTCTTTGAGCTCTTCAGCTCAAGGCTACCAGCTTACCCCTGGGCCTGGGTGTTGTCTTTGAGCGCTTCAGTTCAAGGCTACCACCCTACCCATGTGCCAAGCCCCACTTCCCTTTTCTAGAGGCTAATTGGAGAGAAGAGCCTCAGGTCCTTTTGTGCCTGGGCTGGCTTTAAACCTTGATCCTCAGATCTCAGCTTCCTGAGTAGTTAGTAGTGAGAAGCAAGTGCCCTGTTAGTAGTGATTTTTTTAAAGGGAGTACATGGAAAATCATTAGTGTTACAAATGAGTAAAAGTTATCACATGCAAAAAAAATCAAAAAGAATGGTCAGTTCATTAGCAGCCATAAACTAATTCAGTTTAGACATGGTTTAGACATGAGCAGCCCCTGGACCCGGGCCAGAGTGCAGACTTTTTTTCTGGACTATGTGTTGCTAACAGTAGCACTAATTGTTGTGTTAAAAGTATCATGCTTTACCATTCTCATTTAATTCCTATTTATAAATTTCTCAGTAATTTCACATTACAGACTCAGGGAAGAGACACGATTTATCTTGTGTCCTATTACTTAGTGAGAATGCTATGGTTGCTAAATTACATTCTTTGTAATAGTACATGCTTAAAGTTTTCTTCCTCCCTTATTGAAGAGAAAGACTCTGACTAGTATTTTAAAGGAAGAGGAAGAAGTTTTGATGATAATGATTAACCTCTAAAGGGTAAGGTAAAGGAAGAAAAATGAGTTATATATTTATTTATTTACTTTATTTACTTCTTTAGGTAGTTCTGATATTTGAACTTTGGGTTTCATACTTGCTAGGCTGGCATTCTACTGTTAGAACCCTATTTCTGACCATTTTGCTCTGTTTGTTTTTTTTGTTGTTGTTTTGTTTTGTTTTTGTTTTTTTTTTTGTTTTGGAGGGAAGTCATGGTGCTTGAACTCTGGGCCTGGGCTGGTTCTCTGTTCAGCTCTTACCCCTAGGCCTGGGCATTGTCCCTGAGCTCTCAAGGCTACTGCCCTACCTCTGGAGCCACAGCCTCACTTCCACTTTTCTAGAGATTAATTGGAGATAAGAGTCTCAAGGTCTTCAGTGCCCTGGCTGGCTTTGAACTGGCATCCCCAGATCTCAGCCTCCTAAATAGCTAGGATTACAGGCATGAGCCTGATTATTATTATTTTTTTTAACTCAGAGTCTCACTCCATCTCTCCCAGCCAGCCTAGATAGTAATCTCTTATTTCCACTCCCAATGTACCTGGGGTGACAGTCACAAGCCTCCTTGACCACCATATACTTTTGAACTAATTGATGTATACACAGCCCCCGATGTGCATTATTTCCACATTTGTAGAGACAATCAACTAGGAATCAAAACTGGACCAAAAGTTCTGGCCTTACTGAGCATGCAGACTTTTGCTTTGAGGCTATTCCACAGAAAATACCGTATCACCCCTGTTAACATTGATATTGTACTGGGTATTGTAACTCATCAAGACATTCAAAGTATGTGGAATCTTTCAATGAATATGTTACAGTCCTGGTATCATATATTTTTTAAAAATATTTTTATTGTAATTAATAAGAGGGTTACATGATATTTGCTAGGTAGAAGGTGCATTAATTCATATACATTGATACCCTTTCACATGTCTTGGTCCCTATTACCCTCCGCCCACCCCACCATCTTGGTTTTCCCCCCTTCCCTATCAAATTTCAAATAACCAAATACAAATATATCCAATATATCAGATAACAAAGTGAGATACTGTTACAATATGAGATAACCAAGGGACAGCAAAAGAGATGAGAGATAACATAGTACCTTAAGGACAACAATCACTCATTACATGGCTTTTGTTTCAATATCCTAGAGGTCCTTTCAATTAGCTTCATACTATATGGCCTTATGTATCTAGGTTTTGCTCTATTGCAAATCTCTGCTAGGAGAGCCCAAGGTTTCTACTGATTATGACAAATGAGGGAAACCATTGAGCCTAAGTTCTTTTGAGTCTGGCTTACTTCACTTAATATGATTTTTTCTAAGTCTTTCCATTTCCTAACAAGTGGGGCGATGTCGTTTTTTCTGACAGCAGCATAGAATTCCATTGTGTACAAATACCACAAATTGTTGATCCACTCATCAACTGAGGGACATCTAGGTTGGTTCCATATCTTTGCTATGGTACATAATGATGCAATGAACATTGTTGTGCTAGTGGATTTAGTATGCCCTAGTTTCTGGATGGTTGGGTAAATGCCAAGTAGTGGAATTGCTGGGTCATAGGGGAGCTCTATGTTTAGCCTTTTGAGGCACTGCCATACTGCTTTCCATAGTGGTTGAATGAGTTTGCACTCCCACCAACAGTGTAGTAGTGATCCCTCCTGGCCACATCCCCTCCAGCATCTGTTGTTATTAGTTTTCCTGATCCTGGCCATTCTAACTGGAGTGAGGTGGAATCTTAGAGTTGTTTTGATTTGCATTTCTTTTATGACCAGAGATGTTGAGCATTTCTTCATGTGTCTATAGGCCATTTTTGTTTCTTCTTCAGAGAAGACTCTCTTTAAGTCTTTGGCCCATTTTTTTAATGGGATGGTTGTTACTTTGGAGATTAGTTTTGGATTGATTCAATTTTTTGAGCTGTTGATATATTTTAGATATGAGGGCTTTGTCCGCTGTATGGTTGGTGAAGATCTTCTTCCACTCTGTAGACTTCCTAATTTACTAGCTATGTCCTTTGCCATACAAAAGCTCTGCAGTTTAATGCAGTCCCACTTATCCAGCCTTTCTCTGATTTGTTGTGATTCTTGGTCATTATTAAGAAAGTTTCGACCTGTGCCAAGGAGGCCTAGTGTATCTCCTATTCCTTCCTGTAAAGTTTTCAGTGTGTCAGCTTTTACCTCCAGATCTTTGACCCATTTGGAGTTCATTCTAGTGCAGGGTGACAAAGAAGGATCCAACTTTTAGTTTTCTGCAGGTGCTTAACTAGTTCTGCCAGCACAACTTGTTAAGTCACAGAAGTTTGTGTCTATGAGGAGTTTCTGTAGTCCATTCCCCAGAGCTCCCCAGCTGTGACTCTGGTAAAAAGGGCCTGCTGAAGCAGTTGGATATAAAGATGAAATATCGTACTGCAGGTCTCTGTTTATTTGGGAGAGGGTGGAGGGGGGGAAGGTCCAGAAATGAAGATGACCAGGAAGGACTGGAAGTACGGAGAACAATTACTGAAAGGTTGTCTTAAATATTGTTTATATATATATATATTACAATACTAATGTTAATGATGCCTTTCATAGCAATTCTGTGCATCATCCCAACACCACATAGCTACTTATTGTGTGAATCATCACTGAATCAGCTTTAGATCCCCATTTATGGAATCATGCGCAATCTGTTCTACATTGAGCATGTCTTCACAGTTCTTGCCTATTGTACATTATTAAGTTGAATTCTCCTGTATGTAACAGACTGTTTTTCCATCTCTCCTTCTTCCCCTTCCTCCTTCTTGGATGAATGCTGAACTCAGGGTCTTGTCCATGCCACTTGTTCATGTCACTGACCTACATCCCTAGCCTTCATTCACTATCTCATGAGCACTCGGTTGTTTTCCATGTGGACTCTTAGAATAGGACCATGTGAACTTTCTGTGCAATTCTTTTTTTCTCATATATTTTTATTGTAAATAATAGAAGGGTTACATTATATTCACCAGATAGAAGGTGCATTACTTCACAAACATTCTCATGTCTTGATCCCCATTTCCTTCCCCCCCACCCCGCTCCTCATTTTGTTTTCCCCCCTTCCCTGTCCGATTTCAAATAACCAAAAACGCATATATACAGTATATCAGATAACAAGGTGAGATACTGTAACAATATGAGATAACCAAGGGACAGCAAAAGAGATGAGAGATAACATAGTACATTAAGGACTACAATCACTCATCATATGGCTTTTGTTTCTATATCCTGGAGGTCCTTTCATTTAGCATCATACTATATGGCATTATGTATCTAGATTTTGTTCTATTGTGAATCTCTGCCATGAGAGCCCAAGGTTTCTACTGGTTATGACAAGTGAGGGAAACCATTGAGCCTATGTTCCTTTGAGTCTGGCTTACTTCACTTACTATGAATTTTTTCTAAGTCTTTCCATTTCCTTACAAATGGGGCAATGTCATTCTTTCTGACAGCAGCATAGAATTCCATTGTGTACAAATACCACATCTTGTTGATCCACTCATCAACTGAGGGACATCTAGGCTGATTCCATATCTTTGCTATGGTAAATAGTGCAGCATTGAACATCGTTATGCTAGTGGTTTTAGTATGTCCTTGTTTCTGGACGAGTGGATAATTGCCAGGGAGTGGAATTGCTGGGTCATAGGGGCTTAAACTCGGTCTGGGTACTGCCCCTGAGCTCTCAGCTCAAGGCTACCACCCTACACTTGAGCCAAGCTCCACTTCCCATTTTCTTTCTAGAGATTAATTGAAGTATCAGGTCCTTTTGTGCAAGGGCTGGCTTTGAACCTTGATCCTCAGATCTCAGCCTCCTGAATAGCTAGGATTATAGGCATGAGCCTCCAGCTTCCAGAGCCATTTTTATCTCCTCTTCTCTGTTTAATTTTTGTTCTAGGGGACGTTATCTTTGTTTTTATTTTACCCACATGAACTTTGAAACTATACTTCCTTTCTTTGATCTTTTTACTTCAAACATGAACAAATATTTGTAAACTGTAAAACCAAAGTTTAGTTTGGGTATTGGTTCATCCTGATGAGAAAATGATGCTTTTCTTTATAAAAATCATTACATTTGTCTCCCCAGTTATTACATATAGCTCTCTAACCTTCCTGTCTCCTATTATTTGGAGAAATGAAAGTCTCTTATTTAAGTGCTTTCCAGATTTCTGTGCTTGTGACATACCCAAGTAGTACATAGTTGTAGTTCACACTGCATTGCGTGAGGATAATTAAACCAAAGTTGCAAGTAAACATTACTGATGGGTCCAGAGCCACTATCATATCACTTTGCTAAGAACAGCTTCATATTTGTCCCCTACAGTCAAAGAAAATAAGCAGTAAGTTCTAGTTTATGGGTTATAATAATTTCAGGTGTTACAGTGCATGTGCCTGCAGTAGACCGCAGGCAGTATGTAAGGTCTTTGTTGGTTCCCTTCTTTACCATGAGGAAAAATGAGATTCAAGATTATGTTAAATATCTTAGTCAATGTTGGTCAACAGCAGCACTTGCATTTTAATGAATCTGTACTTGTAAAATTTTAAAACTAAGCAGGAACAAAGCATAGCAGTAACAGACTGTCTCTGTCCAGGTGACAAGGGTACAAGAATGTGTGATCCTCTTTAGGGGGAGCCTGAGGTGGCAACATCTCATGCAGAACAAAGCACACAAGCAATCTAATTAGATGATTTATATAATAGTTTCCTCATTTCATGGGCTAGTTAGAAAGGCATACAATACATTAGGGGTAGATCAGTGGAAATATGCCCTCATAGCCCTTGTGTACTGTAAATAGTTTTTAAAGAAACAAGAAGGTCCCAGAAGGTGATAAAAGTTTAGAATAAAGGGATGATGATGTGCCTCATTATTTTGTGGTAAGTATGTATGAGCCTGGGTTCAATCCCCAGCACCAAAAGATAGAGGAGAGGGGAGGGGAGGGGAGGGAGAAAGGGAGGAGGAGAGTTGGAGAAAAGAAAGGGAAATAGTAGCCTCATAGCAAGACTTAAAAGTTTTTGGATTTTTTTTTTACTTCATCAGGACATTTTTTAAGTCAACTCTTACTATCTTGAAGTCTACTATAAATGTTGAACTTGAATTACCTAGTAAATATAATGAATCCTTGAGCTCTATCTTTTCTAACAAACAAAAGCTTTTCCATGCACACAAAGTTTTATACAAAAAGCTAATCCTTTTGGCTAAAAGATTTAACCTAAGCTGGGCACCAATGGTTCAACCCTGTAATTCTAGCTACTTAAGAGGCTGAGATCTGAGGATCACAGTTCAAAGCCAACCTGTCCAGGAAAGTCCATGAGACTCTTATCTTCAGTTAACCACCAGAAAACTGGAAATGGTGCTGTGGCTAAAAGTAGTCGAGTGCTAGACTTGAGGGAAAGAACTCAGGGACAGCACCCTGGCCAGGACCAACCAAGTGGTGGGCTTGGGCCTTGAATGGAAAATAAGAGCCTGAAGCTCTGAGTTATACCCCAGTACCTACCCACAACAAACAAATGAAAAATACCTAAAGACAGATCTTACAGAAATGCTTAAGATTCATCTCAAAGAATTCTAATTAAAATGACACTTATGGGAATAATCACATATAAGTAGACTACCAACATTTATATAAATTGGAGCCAATAAATATGTTCAATTGTATTCATTGATTATTTTATTGGAGAGCAGAACATAACAATCTCTACTAATCTGGCTCATATATTAAAAATTTCTATAAATGAGGTTCTGGCAGCGGTGAAGGCAGGAATTTAGACAGTGCCTAAAAGCTCAGCCAGTGTCCCTTGTTGCTTCCTTCATTTCTCTTTTTATTATATGCTACTGGTTAGAAAGGCTGTCACTTTCAACTAGTAATTTTCAAATTCATGTATGCACATGTCCACTCACATCAAAGGGCACAGCTGAGTCCTTTCCTTGAGTACATGTGTGCCAGACTCGATTAAATGTGAGGCAGAGGGAGGCGTGCAAGTTCAGCATATGCCCACAGCAAATGTCTGGCAGTCACTGGCATTCAGGGATGCAGCATGGTAATGTGCAGCAAAGCAACTGCATTCCTGTTTTCTAATATTTTTAATGATGATTAATAATGCGTGTTGGTTAGAAATTATTCCTAACTTAGAGATCAAAATTTCTATTAGCTATGTTTCAAGCTCCTGCACTGTCATTTTGTTATTGAGATACAGTTCCGTTGCTTAGCATACAAATCCTAAGTGCACAGCTTAATTAAGCTTCGCATATTTGACACTTAGATGAATCTCACACAGATCAAGATACAGCCAAGCAAACAAAATCAACATACAATGAAAATAATGTATCAACAGCAGTTGAATTAAAGGTTCATCAATGTGAATACATAGAGAGGCCTGGGCTAAAGTTCTGTGTACTGAATTCAGGCAGGATTCTAATGTCATCTCTAGATATCCAAAATGCATACCCTAAGGTTTGCCACTAAAATAATACCCGTAAAATACTGCTAGAAGAAGGCAAGTCTTTTGGTTTGACAACTTATCTAGAATGACATCTGTGGCAGGAAAAAAAATTCAAAGGTAATGTAAAAAAATGCACTGAAATTATAAAATGTCAGTTAGTTCTTTGCGGAAGATTGTAACTTTATGTAAAAAATTAAAAAAATAAAGTAATAGTAAATTATAGACTTTTACAACAATCCTGTTTGTAGCAACAGTTTGTTGCTACATATGAAGCAGCAACAGACCGCTGAAAAGTACAAAATATGAAACTTTTCCTTTAGCACAAATTCATAAGTCTCCTTGCTGAGACTTAGATGCTTCCAACAGACTAGAAAGCATGACAGAGGCAATTTTCACTAGGAAGAAATTCCATTTAGATCATAATTAGAATATGTAAGTATAGGTTTCATACAGGATAAGAAAAAAAATAAGTTAAAAAGTTCCCTTTTAGTCTATTTACTTAATGTGGAATTTAACATATGATTGAAGTGTTCAGAAACACGCAAAATAAGATAGCATATACTTAAATTTTCAGAAATCCCTTAAAAATTAGAAAGCATGGGGCATCAGTGTTCAAGAAGTAATGTACTCACTACCTGGCATATGTAACTGTAATCACTCTGTACAGCACCCTGACAAGAAAATTAAATTAAGGAAAAAAATTAGAAAGCAGGGCTGGGAGTATGGCTTAGTGGTAGAGTGCTTGCTGAGCATGCAGGAGCCTGTGGTTCAATTCCTTGGTACCACATACATAGAAAAAGCAGAAGTGGTGCTGTGGCTCAAGTGATAGAACACTAGCCTTGACAAAGCCCAAGGACAGTCCCGGGCCCTGAGTTCAAGCCCAAGGACTGACAAAAAAATTAGAAAGAAAGCCGACATCTTCATAAAGGAAATATAATGTACGTTTGAGAAAAGAAAATGAGGGGTTTTATGTGTCCAGGACATACTGGCTTCTCACAGAATTGTACCTCATGATCACTTTATGTCCTTGAACTGTTTTGTGTTTTCTAAAAATTTCTCTGCCTACGCATGCATTTGAGATGTAGGTAGATTTATTCTTTTCCTCAGACACTCAGTTTTTCTCTTCATTGTCCCCTTGAATGATACAAAGAACAAGAGAGAGAAAGAAAATGACAGTCAGAAAGTGAATTTGGGTTGAGTTGAGCCAGACCAAGCATTTTATGTTCTGTTACCCTGGCGAGAATACAGGTGGAACATCCACATTAGATGAGAGTATAAATCTAGTTTCTCTCACTAACTATATAACTTCATTTTATTCCTTTTTTTTTTTTTTTGCCTGTCCTGAGCTTGAACCTAAGAACTGCCCCTGGAACTCTTTGTACTCTACAGTGTGAGCCACCGCATGATGTCCAGCTTTTTCTGAGAAGTTTATTGGAGATAAAACTCATGGGAATCATGGGAGTCTTGATGTGTCTTGGAAAGGCGTTATGTAGTGAGTTTGATGGTTTCCCCTAGTCTTCTTGGAGGGCTGCTCTGTGGTACTTCCACAGTTTCCTGGCTGACTTCCACCAGCACCTTGAGCTTGGCAGTTCTTACCTTCATGCGCCAAGTTCTGAAATAAGATTTGTCCATAGAAGCCAGCAGGTGAGGCGTTGGCAGCCTTTGCCTTTAGTTCTCCAGTTTCCTTGGATGTCAGCACGGGCAGCATCATTATCTTCAGCTGCTGATAGTGCAGAGAGCAAGGCAGACACTTTCTGGATCTTGTTCCTTGTGTTTATTTGGTGTCTACTACAAAGAGAAGCAAGCCAGAATTTACACGCACACACACACACACAGAAAGGAAGAGACCTAAGTTCCTTCCTTTTAAACACAGGAAATAAGGATTATGTTTAATATAATAAGCTTGGAGTTTGCTAGCAGTTGGGATCGTATTGAAAGCACACTATAAACTATATTTTTCTCCCTTAGAGATGACTTATCTGAAGAAGGTAGTTGATACCATTTTCATTATGCCTGTGAACCAAATAATGTAAACATTTGTAAACTACTCCAAGGGTAAATGGTGCTATCAGCCACTTCTTGAGAGGAAGTTGGAGTTAAAAATATGCCAAAGTACTCTGTGTGAAAAGGGATATCAAAATTAATGCAATCGGTGGGATGGGGGAGACAAAGAGAATGAATCTGATTGAGGTACTTAAGGATATGTAAAATGAGACCACCTCATAATTAATTGATGCTAATGAAAACTGGGGGGGGGGTCAATGAGCTAAAATAAGCAAAGGGCTTTGAAGTAATTCTTTTACTACTTGTTACTTACAATAGACCTCACTAAATAAAAATTGGTAAGCAAGGACACTAGTAGAGTAATTACCGATCAGAATGTCTTTCAGTGCTACTTGAATGACTAAATCAAAGTATTTCAATTCACATGAAAGAACACTAAAGTCTTAGTGCACCTACACGGAACACTGAAGAGTACTGTATCTGACTTTATACACTCACAAAGTAAAGTGGAAAAATGTAAGTGGTTATCAGTTTATCTCAGATCAAAATAGGAATTTGAGATCTCCATTGCTAGCATAAATATCTTTTCCATAATATAGGTTGTATTGCTCTGTAGATAAAATGTAAATTCCCTTCCCCCAAATCTTACAGTATCATTTTTATTAGTGGTTTATGGTCTTCTTCATTTTTTACTCTTACTCCATGCTTTCTACTACTTTTTGTGTGGTGGGGGGGCATGGAGCTGGAACTCGGTCTGGGCACTGTCCTTGAGCTCTTCAGCTCAAGACTACTGCCCTACCCCTGGGCCTGGGCACTGTCCCTGAGCACTCTCCCTGAGCTCTTCAGCTCAAGGATACCACTCTACCCTTGAGCCAAGCCTCACTTCCTGTTTTCTAGGGGTTAATTGGAGATAAGAGTCTCAGGTTCTTTTGTGCCCGGGCTGACTTTGAACCTTGATCCTCAGATCTCAGCCTCCTGATTAGCTAGGATTATAGGCGTGAGCCACCACCCCCAGCTAGCTTTCTACTACTTTTCAACCTGCCTCTGATCCAATGATTCTGAACCAAGCATCCGCCAAAACAGGGGAAGTACAAGTACAAGAGCTGATAATGTCATTTATTTAAAAAAAGAGAGAGAGAGAATGCACACCAATATATTGATGATCACAAAACACATTACTAAGTAAAACAGGCAAGTAGTAGTTCCCAAAAGGCTTTTATTAAATATGGCCTTACCCCAGGGAAGAAATGGCACTGGGGAGGATATATATATATATATATATATATATATATATGTGTGTGTGTGTGTGTATATATACATATATATATGTGTGTATATATGTATATATACACACATATATATAATTAAATTTTGAAATAACTTTAGAATTTGTAAGTTGCAAAAATACTACAGATAATTCACATAAACTCTCAGGTGAGTTACTCAAAGCAAGAAATTATTGATGGTTCAACATGTACGTAAACTACAGACCGTATGTCTGTTTTTACCAGCTTTACCACAGTACCCATTTGTTGACTACTCTTTCTTGTAGAGATCAAATAGTAACAGACCCATTCTTCTGCTCTGATGCAGGGCAGAAGGATAGTACTTTATCTTGGGTTTTACAAGGCTCACCTGGCCAGATAGAGGTCACTTATATCCCAGGTAGAATCCACTGCACAAGTAGCACATGACGCATAGAAGCGTTCCCACTGGGCAAGCTGTGTGCAGATTTTGTGGATTGAGCTTTCTATGCTTGGAATTTCCCAAATATCTCAACCTCTTAGTAACTGGCTTCACTGTCCATGATAAACCAAAGTCCACCATTTTAGGACCTCCTCCCAACCATCCCTTCATGAAACCCCAGAAATAACTCTTCTTTCTATCCCAGATTAAGCTGTTTCTTATCCATGATAAGCAAATACTCAGGTATTAAAGTATCTTTTATGTATGTATGTATGTATGCATGTACAGCCATAAGTGACAGAGCTCCCCTCCTAAAGTCATAACTCCAAAGACAAGTATTGGATTACTATGTATTCTCCTTCTGTTTTAACATTCAACTTCACCTCCACAAATATTTCTCAGAACATTGTCTTCTAGCCATATTGAATTAATTACCCTCCCCCCACACACATTTGGTTCACTTTCTTGATTAGATGACTGATTTAATACCTCTTCTCAAGTGTTTCCCATCAATTTTCATTCTGTCTCAAAATTGAACTTATTCTCCATGTACTAAGCTCTCTCCTTGAAATCTCTAGTAGTTCATGGTTCATATAAATTGTACCCCCCTCCGCAGTTTTCCCAGGAAATTTAAAAAATCCATATTTTCCTCCCCATGCTTATGATGATTGCTTCCTGTTTCTCTTAAGTAGCTCTGAGTTGCTGATAAGGACCTTGACTTAGTCTTCAGAAAGCATGGTGATCGTTGAGCCAAGTTTGTTAAGTTGAATTATTATAAATAAGTAATTACTGACGATCAAGCTTCTCTACAGGTGGCTCAGTAAGTGATTTAGTGAAGAAGCTCTCATCAATCAAAAACTTTTTATTTTTTTCTGTACTTTATATCTGCTTAATAAATGATTATTATGTGCCAGTTGTGTACTGTGCATTATGCTAAGTCCTGAGGCTGCATGATAACTGATACATGGCTTTTCCTATTCATTCTAGACATTATAGTGAGTAGGAAAATAGGGATAATTCTACAAGAATGTTCTGCCAGGTAAAGGAGTCTTGATAGGGAGCAAAAGGAGAAAAGCTAACTTAGTCTTGAAGCTTACTGTGAAGTTGTGAGACAGACTAAACAAAGTAATCATACTAACATGTATAATCTTCATCTACCACGTACTAACTTCCTACATCATGGTAGAACTACAACCATATTTCCTAGACCTGAAGCCTAGAAATGACCTCTAGAGGTAGGCATCACACAGCCAGGTGAGAAAGGAGGAAGAAGAGCATCCAACACTGCCCCACAGAGAACAAGTGAGATGGTAATAGGTGGGGCTGGGGTTCATTCGTAGGCAATAATTGTGCACGGAATGTTTCCTTTCATCTGTGTGCATGTGTAGTAGAAACATTATTGCTCCCTTTAAAGTATTTTTTAACACATTTACCCTATTCTCTAAATTCTATGGCATTCAAATAAGAGTAAGAGTAAATAGTAAAAGCAGTGATCACAACATTAAGTCTCCAAGTTCAGACTATTCTAAAAATAACATCGGTGCCTTTTCATGAGAGAAGAATTCTAAGAGGGATGAAAACATAAGATTTTAAAAACACATTTTTAAGGAATATATAGCTGGTGGTGGTAGCTCACTTCTGTAATCCTAGCTATTCAGAAGACTGAGATCCGAGGACTGAGGCTTTAAAAAGCCAGCCCGGGGGCTGGGAGTTCGGCCTAGTGGTAGAGTGCTTGCCTAGCATGCACGAAGACCGGAGTTCGATTCCTCAGTACCACATACATAGAAAAAAGCCAGAAGTGGTGCTGTGGCTCAAGTGGCAAAACACTAGCCTTGAGGAAAAAGCCTAAGGACAGTGCTCAGGCCCTGCGTTTCAAGGGCGAGGGCTGGTAGTAAAAGCAGAAAAGTCCATGAGACTCTTATCTCCAATTGACTTGGAGCTATCCTTGGGCAGTAAAGCTCTGTGCCCAGGCCCTGATCTCAAGCCCCAGGATTGGTAAATATGTGGGTGTGTATACTTTCGGTGTCTGGCAAATATGTGTGTGTTATTCTAAGTGTACACTGAACTTTGAGAAGATAAGGAAGGACCACTTGTTTTCTTTAGAAGGAAGGATAGGATTGAGAAGCCTAAGTCTGTTGTAGGGTTGGAAAAATGAGTGAATCCTTGTGTTATCCATCATCAAGGGTTCTGGCTCACACCTTTATAGAAAAAGGTAGGTGAGCAAAAGAAAAGCTTTGTACTAATGCAGTCAGGAAACTCAGTCAGCCTGTGATTCCTTCAGGATGCTGCCTGTGTAATATGTAATTGTAATATATAATACTGTTTTTAACATAAATGGGTTTTTTAATTCATAGTGTACGCTACTATAATGATGAAGTCCCCTCATAAAAGAGTATATAGTATTTACATATAACCTAGGTACCTCAAACATCTCTAATATATTTATAATACCAAATAAAATGTCAATGCTACCATTAAAAATCAAAGGATTGTTCTTTATAGTATAGAAAATATTCAACCCACAATGTTCATTGTCATCCTTACCAGAGGTGTTGTTCTGTGTAGTTACACCACCAGCAGTACAGTCAGATTGTAACATCAGCATCCCCAGATGCTCTGGTTCCTTTCAGCTCCATGATAAGCCACTGTCACCATAGTCCTGTTTGTGGCTCTCCCTAACGGGAATGGTGTTTTGTAGCAAATGAGTATATTACCTCTACTTGAGGAAAATGAAGCACAAGACTGTTTAGCGGCCTTGCCTAGGTGACTCTGTTGGCAACTAGTGAGTCTGGGATTCAATTCCAAAGAAGCTGGTCACATCACTGGCATTTTTTATTGCTTCATGCCCATTTTCCTCGAGTGTAGGATTCCTACAAATCTTATGGGGATTGGACCCCATATCATTACCCAGCAAGCACTAGTGGTCTATAATTACATTGAGAAGTTCAGATTTAGCAACCTATCCCCAGCCACTAACCATCTAGGTAGATGACTGAAAACAGTGAACAAACAGAGATTTCTTAATTGTTAAGTCACAACTTTTGAGTAGTAGGTGTTTGTTGCCTGTACCCAAAGAAGGAAGAATCATTTTTATATATAGGCATATAAAAAGTTCTTATATACTTCACCAGAAAGTTAAATTAAGGCCCTGAATTGAGTCCAATTATAAACATGTTCTCAGTCCCAGAGGAGTAAGTGCATAGAAATAGAATAATTGGTATAGCTGGCCTCTATGACATCACTTCATTTACTTTTTTAATAATTTTTATTGTGATTAATAGAAGGGTTACATTATATTCACCAGATAGAAGGTGCATAACTTCACAAACATTGATACCCTTTCTCATGACATGGTCTCCATTTCCCTCCCACCCTCCCCCCTCCCCACCTCCCGCTTATCTTGATTTCCCCTCTTCTCTATCCTTCATTTACTTTTTATCTGGCATAAATCACTAAATATGAGCACGTCCATCTGATATAAGCTTTCTATGTAAGTCTCAGGATATCACTTCAGAGAATCCTGTGTGTTGAACAACAACCAGATTGTCTTTGTTTTCGCTGATGCCTTTTTTCTTTCATATTCAGCAGTTGGTTCTGGGGCCTAAACGCCTTAGTTACAGGTCCAGCAACTGGTTTAAAGGACTAAACCCTTAGTTACAGAACAAAGTGGTAGAGCAGTAATCCAGCCTGTGTGGGGCTCAGGGAAGAATAATGAGCATCCCCTGCAAGCTTCCTGCCTCAGTGCAGGTGCAGAGATCAGGAGGTCATGAATAATGCATGACATGCAGATTCAGTGATGGTTTCTCCTACTGGGGTTTTGAATTTGCTACCTGCCTGGATGCTATATGTGGAATGGAGGCAGATGAGAGCAAAAGCATCTGAATTTAAAAACCAAGCTCACAAAAACTGAGTATCTTTTTAAAGAAATAAAATTTAAGTGGTGGTTGAGATGCAAGTGTTTTATGGTCTGTTTAGTCTTGAAGTGCATAACATGTTATCAGTGTACTTTTGAAGAAGAAAAATATTCTTTGATTCCTCTTTTTAATTCAGGAAATCCTACAACTATTTGGTTACACACACAATGGGAAGTTCTAATCTCAAGACTGCTAAAGCATTATAGAAATTATGCACTCTGATCAATGAATTGTCTCAAAAATATGCAGGCCTAGAGAATATATTAAGTACAGATTCAACATGCCTGTTGCCTCCACCCACCATATATGGGTATGAGAATCAGCACCAGTCAGACAATACTGCAAGCAAATTGACCACACCAAGAAAAACAGTTTCCTTGTTGAGGCTAAAGAGGGAACAATAGAAGGAATAATGGTTTAAAGGATATGAAGTGAATTAAAAATTTAATCAGTAGGACTCTGGAATTCGGTGAGGAGTAGAGCAAAGGTTTCCTTCACGGCCCTTTATGCGAGGCATCTTTAGCTGGGGAGCAATTTAGAGTTTCATATGTCCATCTTGAGAAGACTGGTATTTGAGAAAGACAAAAAGAGGAAAAACCTAGTTTTGCTACCTATTGTGTGAGTCACACATTTTTCTCTTCTCCTCTGTGTGTCTGTCTCTCTCTCCCCATTCTCCCCCCACACACACCCTACCCCATTCTGGTCTGTCCCATTTGGCATACTAGAACATGAGCTGGATTTCATTTCACTTTTAGCTGAGTTTTGTCATTTCCGCAAGACCCCAGTTTGTCCCACTGCCAAGACCAACAGGTGATCCTGTGACTGCAGAGCAGCAGGAAGTAGGTCTCCCTTGAATGAGGCCGTTCACCAGAGGGGCTGTCTGGCCTCCCTCAACTCTGCATAATTACCACCCTCCCCCCCCTCCCCCGTGCCAGGCAGAAAATCTGTGCTGAGCAGCACAGCTGGAACAGCCATTGAGAAGCCTATGAGGAAAGGTTAATAAGAGATGCTGGAAGAAATCAGTGCTTCCCAGTGTAGAGTGAGCTCAGGCTCCGGGTTTGGGGTGGCTAGTGTGTCTTCCTTGTCTTGACATGATTTTTACTTGCTGAGCAACAATGAGGAACCGATTGCTCTAATTGGACCTTAATGCCAGCTGACCAGTTTAAAAATCTCTGCTGTCTCTCTGTCCTTCTTGCAAATAAAAGTAATATCTGACTCAGTAGAAGCTATGTTGAAAATGAACTGTACAACATGTGGGCAGGTGTAGGAGGGGAAAGTGAAAGAATGGGTAAAGTGTACTCGTTGCCTGAAATGGCAATTCCTCTGTACAGCACCTTAATAATAACAGTGAGAAATAAGAAAATAAAAGTAATATCTGAAGCATAAGGAGTGAAGATCACACAAGCTAAAAAGCTACCTAGATCTCACAGATCCTAAGAAGCAGGAAGTGAGCCATGGGGAAACAGTAATGAGGCCACTTAAAGCTTTGCCAGTTGGTAACACACGAAGAGGTGGAGGTGTCTAATGGTTAGTCTCTGATTGAAGGACCTTAGCATATCCTGAAAGCTTGGAGCTCCAGCCCTGTAGGTCTCCACTCCTGGAAACTTGGAGAGCCTTGTGTTCTTCACTTTTCATTATCTGCCTGAAGTTTTCAGTTGACTGAACTGGCGCTGCCTTTGTCAAACTGAACTGGAAGAGCATCCCTTCCCCAAAGCCTTTCTCCTAAAAATCCCAGCTCATCTGTCCCATTCCCACATGCTGTGTTCTTGGACATCTAGCAAAGTTTCCTTGCTTTTAGGGCTTTAAATCTAGAAGCCGAGTGAAGGAGTTGTCGTCCCATTTCTCCTTGGATGTCCCTTTAAGCTACAGGCATGAAGAGAACTCACAGACAGCGGGCACCACACTGCCCATTCTTGTCTCTGGCAACAATTGGGTCTTCAGTAGCAATGCGCTATGAGGTCAGTTCATTGAAACTTTTGGTTCTTCCAAAGCCTTGTGATCTTGGGAGTGGTAAAAGAGGAAATAGGCCTCTTCCAGGTTTGCAAGGCACCGGAATGCGCATCTACTTACCTAAGAAATGATTTGAGTTCTGAAAGATTTTTCAGTGAAGGAAACTTATTATTTATTAAAACAAAAACAAAAAAAAAAAAACAGGGCTGGGAGTTTGGCCTAGTGGTAGAGTGCTTGCCTAGCATGCACGAAGACCCAGGTTTGATTCCTCGGTACCACATGCATAGAAAAAAGCTGGAAGTGGTGCTGAGGCTCAAGTGGTAGAGCTCTAGCCTTGAGAAAGTCCAAGGACAGTGCTCAGGCCCTGAGCTCAAGCCAAGGACTGGCAAAAAAAAAAAAAAAAAAACACCAACCCCAAGTCCTTATTCTATTTGCACTCTTCTGCCTACAGGGTACATCCATCGCCAGTATCAAGGGTCCGGGGAAATCGAATGAATAACCAGAAGTTTGCTTGGTGAGTATGCAAACTACACTGTGAGTGTAGTCTTCTGTTATCTTATTGAAAGTTCTGGTAGGACCGTGTTCAAACCAAATTATCCCTTTTTCTCTACATAGTCTACTAACTAGACTATGTAGTGGTCCTTAAACTCTAGATTAAAAAGTGTTAGATTTCCCTTCCAGCCCAAACTTAACCAAAAGTGGTAAGTGCAGCATTTTTTTTCTAACATTTGATTTTCCAAGATTATCAACTTTTACCTTTTAAAGAATATTTCCCAGTTTTTAGTGAAACAGTCCACAATTCAGATTTTTCTGAGGTATCAATTTCAACTTCTCATGAAAATTTTCATAGTCCATTAACTTTGGTGGTTACTAGTTAGATAATTATTTTCCTTCACCTTGAAAATCTAGATTTTGTTTTGTTTTCTAGTTTGAAGAACATTAAGATCTTCTTTAACTAGTTCTTTTTTTTTCTTTTCTTTTATTGTATTTTATTGTTGGTGGTAATGTATAGAGGGATTGCAGTTACATTCATCGGGTAGGGCGTGCATTATTTCTCGAAGGTTGATACCCCAGCTCATGTTTTTGTCCCCCTTTCCCTACCCCCACCCCTCCCAATCATCTTATTTTTCTCCTTTCCTTCACTATTTCAAATAAATAAATGTATATATAGTATACCAGGCAACAAAGTCAAATACAGTAACAACATGAGATAAACCATAAGGGAGAAAAAAGAGAAGATAAATAACATCACATGGTACATTTAGAACAATAACAAAGATAAACCTCTTGTTTAGTTCTTAAAAATGCAAATGGAGGGGCTGGGAGTTTGGCTGATTGTAGAGTGCTTGCCTAGCATGCAAGAAGACCAGGGTTCAATTCCTCAGTATCACATACATAGAAAAAAGCAGGAAGTGATGCTGTGGCTCAAGTGGTAGAGCCCTAGCTTTGAGAAAGCCCAAGGACAGCATTCAAGCCTGAGTTCAAGCCACAGGTCTGGCAAAAAAAAAAACAAATGGAACTTAACCAGAAGTAACCTCAAAAGTTATTGCAGCTATGAAACTTCATTAAGGCAACAAACTTCGTGTTTTACAGATGCTTCTTAGGAAACAAATGTTTATTTATATTACTCTTTTCACAGAGTAAACCTTTTAACACTTAATGTTTCCTTAAAAGAAGCAAAAAGAAAGAAATTAACTGTGTTTTGTTAATTAAAAAATGAATGGGAATTCACACAATCTCACATTTTATGTCCCTCGATTTTGCCTAGAATAAGATTTTTATTAGAAACTATTGCTTTAAAAAAAAGTATGGGAGATTGAGTTTCCAAATTAATTTATACCTAAATCATGATTATTTTTACACACAAAATAATGACACTTTGAATTTGAATAGTACATAATCAGCTCTCCTCTTGTTCTCCATTAAATCTAATTAACCTGCACAATAGCTTGGTGATGTTGTTAAATATTATGCTTTTTTTTTTTTCCATGGAGGAAGAATTACAACCCAGAGGATTGGGCCATAGATTACACAATGCCTAAAAGCCAGGCATCCTTTCTTCTTGGTCTCTCCAATAGCCAATGCATTGTCCAGTCAGACCTGGATAGCTGAAGAAAAAATAATGCTCATAGTTATTACATGGAAAGAAGAGAATCATCAAGTGACTTTTGGAGTACATGGCATTTATATTCCTTCTCAGTTCAGGGCATATTGTACTAAAGAGCTTCATTACATAATAGAGCATGCTAGCTGATCAAATGAGCAACACAACACCACCGACAGAGAACAAAATTGTCAGTCCTGAGATCCAGCTTCTGCCACATTGTTCTCAATGGCTTAATGTGAAGCACTGAGTAAACAACAGGTTTCCTCTTCTTTTCCTTTTCTTTCTGGACTCACTAGAATAATGATAACTTGTTTCTGCATAATTCATACATAGAATGTCTTTGGTTAGTAAGGTTAGACTACTTTTATCCCCAGAGAAGTAATCCTCAAGAAACAAAAGGGTTTTTACTATTAGCTTTGAGAACAACTTTCATTCATTTAACAACATTTATTTACAGTACTAGACACTAGATTAGAAAAATAAATAAACATGATTTTAAGGTGCTGTTTTGTAGGAGAGAGAGACAGACACACACACACACACACACACACACACAGAGGAGAGAGAGAGAGAGAGAGAGAGAGAGAGAGAGAGAGAGAGAGAGAGAGAGAGAGAGAGAGAGAGAGAGTTGTAAGCTAGAAGAGAGAAAAAGCTAGACAGAGAAAAAGAGACAGAGAGATAGCTTCTCCCTGGATGTGTTACATCAATATCATACATACATGTACAAATTATGTGATATTAATAGAATAATACATGTGGATAATATTGTAAAGAAGTATCTTTATAGGTGTAACATTCAGAGGGAAAAGTTATTGACTATACTTAAGGCTAATTCAATTGAGAGTTATAATGAAGAGAGAAATAAGAAGAGGAAAAGAATTGAAAATTCATTCCAGAGATTAGGTGTGTAGCTCAGCATTTAACTGTGACTACAGGAAAAATAAAGAAAATCTCTTCCAGAGCAGAATTTTTTTTTATAAAGACCTAAAATTAATAGGGAAAGCAGTGAGTTGAGCTGGACATTGGACATGGAGAGATGGAGATATTTCTAAATTGATTCTAGCTGGAATGCACATATATTTAGTACATAAACAACTTATCTGGTGGAAAGTTAGCTAAAATTTCTATGATATACCCTATCTTGAATCTTCCTCAGATAAATACTTTGACTCTTGTATACGCAAGTAAATCACCCACCTGGCTGCAAAGAAACCCTATGAATCACCTAGCATCCCCTTCTAGTGAAATGATAAATACTTGATCGTTCTTTGTGAAATATTACCTCTGAAAATTTCAGTAAGTTTAAAGACTCATCTACCAATAGCAAGGAAGGAAAAGAGACAGTTGATTTCCTGATCATGGGAGTTAGGGATAACTTATAAAATTAGCTGTTGAGCTCATCACTAGCTTAACTCTGGCTTGAATTACATCTACTATACTTACCAGTTAGGAACAATGAGTTGTGGAAGCTGGATTAGCAAATACTATAATCAGTTTATCAAGTAAGCAGTTGCAACCCAGGAAAAAAAAATGGAAAAGCTTGAATTTCTGCTAGGAAGTTGTGTCTCGGCAAGACACGACATTTGGGTAGGTTCTGGAAAACACTGGCATTACTCGACAGCTATCAAGCCACTGTTTATTATTGTAGAAAAGTGAGTTTAAAAAATAAACTTCAGTAGTATTTTTCTTTTGTCTTCTGTTGATAAAAGAGATGACTTCCGTTGGCCTCTTTTGTGTGACAACGTTTCCTTTGGAGCTGAAGAAATGTGTGGACAAGAACGTCTGTTCAGGGCAAACAAAATCTGCCAAAACCAACAGAAAATGTGTTAACACGAGAAAATACTAGTGCTAAAAGGACTGAGTGTCAGAAATGAGCGTGAGCTACTGTGCTAACCAATAAGAACTCCTGGCTGGGTGTCTAAGCAGCCCAGCATCCAGGCCAGGCACCAGTGCTCCATCCTGTACTCCTAGATACTCAAGAGGGCTGGGACTTGAAAAGTGTTATTTAAAAACCAGCTGAGGCAGAAAAAAATCCTTAAGATGCTTCCCTCCAATTAACAACCATCAAACCAGAAGTAGAATGTAGTTCTAGGGGTAGAGCAACTAGCCTTTGAGTGAAAAAAAGCTACAGGACAGCAACCAGGCTCTGAATTCAGGCCTCAGTAAACAGCATCAAAACAAACAAATGAAGTCAGCTCAGTCATGTAACTCGGTGTTTAACATGAAATTAACCACACATAGTGGTGATTGCAAACATAAACACGGTCTCTCCAAATATCTCCCTCAGGTTCAATATACTGTAGAAAATGAATTGGCTGATTTTGATTTGAGGAGTGCATCTCAGATCTGTGTCATGCATCTACCCTTTCTTCCTTCTTTTACCATGGGCCTTGTGTGGGGGTCACCACACCTTCCTTGATGCAATAACTCTTGTAAAAGAAGGGGAAAATTCTTTTTCTACCGCTCATTTTAGGCACATTGGCTAGACCCTTGTTAGTTAGACAAAAGACAATAGAACTGGAAAAGAAAATGAAGGCATATAGATGAACACAAGAAAAGCCACTTGGACTGAGGTTAGGACTTAGGCTTATGCAGCATTAAACCAAAAGAACAAGATTTTTTAAAGAAGTGATGAGAAACAGAGAAAAGAATGTTGAGTTTCTATGGGCAGACAACTAAGAAGATAAATATGTGGGACAAACCAATGAGAAGTTAGTGATACTCTTTGTATAGATTCCTCTAGTACCATCTTCCTGATTTAGTGGTGCTGATCAAGGTGATTGAAAATGCTCCTGTTCATAGGCCCAGCGTTTAGCCTAGTGGGTAGAGTGCTTGCCTAGCATGCATGAAGACCCGGGTTCAATTCCTCGGTACCACATACACATGGCTCATGTGGTAGAGCTCTAGCCTTGAGAAAGCCCAAGGACAGCGCTTAGGCCCTGAGATCACACCCTGGGACTGGCCAAAAAGAAAAAGAAAATAGTCCTGTTCAGCCAGGTGAAGTAGTATATACCTGTAATCACGGCTGCTTAGGAGGCTCTTGAGTTCCAAAGTCAATATTTGGCATGGCTGGGCCAGACCTTGAGTCAAAAGCAAGATAAAAACTAAAGAGCCTGTGGGTAACTGAATCAGTAGGGCCCTGATTTAAGGTTCCACATATGTCTAGGATCCAAGCACGTGGCTCAAAGACAAGCAGATACCTATTTGCATCGTAAGCTTCTCACTTCTCCTCTTCTTGTACCCTGCTGTACAAACCCAAAAGGGTTAGAGGAATTGAGTATCATTCATTGTGAGTGGTGATTGGTGGAATAGCCTCAAAACAGTAATAGCTGAGATTCTGGATATCACTTTTGGCTATTTTTATGCTGACATTTCTGCCTATTAATAGGAATGATCATCTGTAAAACAGAAGTTAATTTTCTCTAGCCAGTGTCAGTTACATCTCAGTTATGGTTTATTTCTTAAAAACATACCCAAGATTTTATGTAGCCATATACTCATGCCAGAAGAAGTTGTAGTTAGAGTCTTGATATAAATCAACATTTGGATGTATAAAAGCCACAAATTTTTGTGAAGGGCAGAAAGTGTCTTTTTCACACTTTAATGGTTTCATGTTGGAAATGGTGCTACAGAGAACTTAAATATTTATATGCATGCAGTTGAAAACATTATAAGGTCTCTGATTTAGCTTGGACTTACTTGTTCCATAAAAATTAGAAGATTCTTTTTTGTCCATTTTCCCCCATTCTTTCTTGCTTTATCCTCTAGACGAAGGCACCAGAGCCTTGCTATAGTCCTGAATACTGGAAGCATCTGAGAACATGAGAATAAAAGCAGTCCTTTAAGACTTTTTCCAAATCACTACTTTCAGATCTGTGAGGGAAATGTCAACATCACAGGTTCAAGCCAAGTTCCTTCCTGGGAATGGAGGCCACAAGACACAAATGTAACATGTCAATCAGTGCTGGGCAGGAAGCCAAGTCTCCACTCACCTACACAGTAGCATTTCTGCCATGTATCACTTGCCTACTAGTGGGGTGGGGGAGGGGCAAGAGAAGAGGGGAGGCAGGAGCAACACTGACCAGTAAGGGGAATGTTTAATTGTCTTGAGTTAAGCAAAAGGCTTTTGCCTGAGGAACACCCCCCACCCCTCGCACCCCCTCCCTCCCCTGCACACCACCCTTCTGATAGATGTGCCAGACTGGCAGGAGAATCAGGAAAAGCTTGCTAAAGACAATGTTTTACCCACAGATAAGTGACAGGCCCCAAAATGCCGTGCCAGAATGTTCATCATGAATCCTTGAATACTCAGCATTCATAGGTGGCACTGGTGATGGACTTTTTTTTTTTTTTCTTTGCCAATCCTGGGTTTGAGCTCAGGGCCTGAGGACTGTCCTTGTATTTTTCTCAAGAACTCTACCACTTGAGCCTCAGCACCACTTCTGGCTTTTTCTAAGTATGTGGTACCAAGGAATCGAACCTGGGTCTTCGTGCATGCTAGGCAAGCACTCTAGCACTAGGCCAAACTCCTGGCCCATGACTTTTTTTTTTTTAACCCATAAGTTTTGGCAAATAAGCAAAAGGTTGCTTTGGGATTTGATGACAGAATGGGAAACGAACTAGACTGTAGTGGATTTCATTACCAAAGCTATTCTTTCTGTTCTCTAGAAAATGCCCATGGGTAAAGTTTCATCTTAAGTCTTTCAAATTCCCACCTTATTTTTATGTTCCTGGGCCATGTCAACTACTGAATTGCTTAATGACTTTGAACATTTCCCAGATTTAACTTGATGATAATTATGTAGACCTTAAACTTGAGTTCCATCTTCCAGGTTGCCCTTATGGAAAACATCCAGGCTAGTTTTCTTAATTCTCAGATCACCCAGCATTTCAGCAAGAAGTGGCCACGATGAAAGTGGTTTATCTCCCTGTTGGTCTCAGATGGTTTTGTTTCTAGTATAGCTTTTTATGTGGTGGGGTCTTTTTTCATAATTATTTTCTTAATTATACAAGAATAAGGGTCACCATTTCTGAGATACTTTTCTGTTAAAAGTAGGTATAGCTGGACATTGCTGGTGGCTCATGCTTGTAATCCTGGCTACTCTGGATTACGATCTGAGGATCACAGTGTGAAGCCATTTCGGGCAAGAAAGTCTATGAGATTCTGTATCTCCAGTTAACCAGTTATAGCTCAAGCAATAGAGCACTAACCTTGAGAAAAAGGCTAAGGAAGGAGTATCCTAGCTTGGAGTTGAAACCCCAGTACTGGCACAAAAATTTAAAAGAGAAGGAGGTTAGGGTATGGGTAAGTAAGATGGTGAAGGGGTGACACTGATCAAGATTACTTGTAGACATAAACAGCTTTTGTTGAATGATAGTTGCTTTGTACAACCAAAAGATAGTATTTTAAAAAATTTAAAAAATGTATTCAAGAATCATACCAATGTTGGTCAGAGCTAGGAAGCCTCTGATCCTGCTGGAATCTGTCCTTCACTTAGAGTCACCATCTCTCTGAATTTTCATTAATTTTAGTCATTATTGGATGGAGTTCTTTTGCTGAAAGTGAAGGGAGCGAATGGACCCAGCTAGCTTAAACAAAGATAATCTTTCAGGATCATGGGAGGTTATGCAGTCAAAGGAAAAGGAGCTGAACAGGAATTGCAGATAACTAGAACTAGGCCAGGACCCAAGATATAGAGGCAGGATTTAATGAGCTGGCACAGGCCCAGAGTATATTGTTCAACTTTTGCATTGGAATCCAGAATACAAGCAGAGAAATGGGTCCCAGCCTGGGTTGTGCTTGTCCAGGAGACGAAGGACATTTGATTATCTCAAAAATACTCTTGAGGGAGTTTGGCCTAGTGGTAGAGTGCTTGCCTAGCATGCACGAAGACCCAGGTTCGATTCCTTGGTACCACATATGTAGCAAAAAGCTACACTTGAGCTGTGGCTCAAGTGGTAGAGCCCTAACCTTGAGAAAATCCAGGGACAGTGCTCAAGTCCTGAACCCAAGCCTAGGACTGGCAAAAAAAAAAAAGTCTTGAGGCCACATGAAGAGGAAGTTCCCAAAGGAGAAAGTGGGGTTAGTTTCAGACAAGGATGGAACAGACTGCACTCCATAATTTCTCTTCTGTGGAATAAACTAGAAAGTGTTACTGAGAAAAGTAATTTTCACAGAGTTAGGAACTTTTAAATTTTCCCTTGGAAGCCCTAATTTCTTACCTCTTGAATGATATAGATATTCTAATATTCCTAACTAAAATATCATTTGAGAAGGCCATGGTTAAAAGTCAACAGGATCATGGGCACAGAGTTGGTAAAACTCTTCTCAACAAACAGGTTAGCATTCTGGTCTCTCCTCTCTCTCCCCTCTCCCCCCCCCCCCCCCCCATCTCTCTCTCTCTCTCTCTCTCTCTCTCTCTCTCTCTCTCTCTCTCTCTCTCTCTCTCTCTCTCTCTCTCTCTCACTTTTACACACACACACAACAAAGCTAGAGATTCGATCTGAAAAATTAAACACAAAAGTTTAAGGGACATGGTTCGAGTGGTAAAGCACTTGACTAACAAGATCAAGACCCTGAATTCAAACTGTGGACTGCTAAAGAAAAAACAACAACAAAAAAACACAGACAAGAATAAAAACCTAAAATTGATGGCTGTCAAGTCTTAGTCTTCATTATTGAATTGCCCCAGAGCATAAGATGTTTAATTGAAATAGCCTTAAACACTTCTACCTTGAAACTTTAAGAACATTTGATCCTAATTACTTGGAAACTTCATTTCTACAGAATCTGACTTTGAATTATATCTCTTTAAAGAAAGTTAATAGATATTAGCACTCAGACACAACTTTACATAAAAGAAATTTCTTTAGTACTTACCAGGTGAGTCACTGACATTCTCCGCTTTTATTGCAATCAAATGAGGCTGTAATTTGCTCTCTCAAGCCTTTCTTCACTCTTGACAATTTCCAGTCCGGAGCCTGGATATGTTCTACACAATAGGTAAATATGGATTCCACGGGGGCTCATAGTTCCTCTACACAGAAATGAAGCCAGTTTCCTTCCGTTTCTGTGAAATCCAAATAAACCAGAAAGGTAATGGCACTGTCATTCTTGTGTGACCATCAATTCTTCATCTCGATCTTAATCTATGTGGCGCACCCTTCCAAGTAAGTACATCAAGTGTCATCCTGTAGAAAAGCATTGATTTAGATCACTCATAGGATTGAGTACTCTTATAATAGAAATCTCTCCAATTCCAAATATTTTCTCATTGCTCTACTCATTGTTTTTTTTTTTTTATTTCTTTTAGAAGTCCTTAAAGAAACATTGCTGTTCCATAGCATTTGCAGAGCATTTACAGTTTGTAGGAATGGAGAAAGGAAAGAAAACACCTTACTGTTATTTCACTTTAAACCTATTAAATTATTGTGTGCTCTTTGAAGAACCCTGTAGCTTTACCAAGAATGAATTTCTTATGGTGGAAGTGACTTACAGCAATCTTCTCCAAACTGCACAGGCAGTGAAATATTTATTTGTCAAAGACAAGGAAGTGTGGAATTAGATTGGAAGTAAGGGAACAAAGGCCAAAGGCAACCTTATAAAGAACAGAAGAAAGTTGCTGCCACCTGGAGGGCAAAGATGGTACTGTTGAATGTCTGCTGTGAATACCTAGGAAATTGACCCTGAGGTTTTGGTGACTCTAAGTGCATATGCCTATAGCAGTTTTGATAGCCTTGTTATCTTAAATCATTGGAAATCTCTGCCCTGTACAATATCATGGCAGCTGTTTAGAAGATGATAGAGCACACCTTCTTCAACCTCCTTCCTCACTTTTTCAAGCCTTTTGTCAGAAGTACCTGCTGCTAATCAGGTTGTGTGGCTTATGTTCTTTCCCTTTCTCCTAGGAACAGGGCAGTAGCAGGAGAATGCATTCAGTGTGAGCTGAGAGTCCTGGATCATGAATAGGAGGCAAATGCCTAGCCTTGCCCGAGTAAAGCTACATTTGCACCTTAATGTAGTACCAACCTACAGAATAATATAGTTTGTTCCATTGTTATCGTGGGTATTTGGGTTGTTTATACATAGCATCAACTTTTAAAAAGATTATCAGGACAGTTCTTTTCCTATTAGGTATTGGTAGCTCAACACCTTTAATACTCCGGAAGCTGAAATCTGAGGACCCTGGTTTGAAGCCAGCCCACGCAGGAAAGTCTATGAGATTCCTAAAAATAGCAGTGATTCAAGTGATTAGAGAACTAGCCTTGTGTGAAAAAGTTAAGGAAGACTGCTGTGGCCCTGAGTTCAAGCCTCAGTAACCGCCCCCCCCCCAAAAAAAGACTTTTTTAGTAGAAAATCCTTCCTAATAAAGACCTTCAGACAGCCAAAAAGTGTACACTGCCCCATTTGGCTGATGGTTCTCTCTTTTCATGACCACCAAATTGTACAACCTCTCAGGAGCACTGTTCATTCTCACTGTTTTCTGTGACAGTGCTTCACAGCACTACAGCCAAACACACTGGGCATAAAAAATGGGAATGTGTGAGTTCACTCAGCTCCCATTCTCTCCTCCCCTGTTCCAGAGTCATTGAATATGGTTGATGATTATGATGAGGGCTTTACGAGCCAAAAGACATCAGAAAATATCAGAAGATGCTAACAACACTAACAATAAATATGTTGCTTATTTTTTTTGAAACCTTCTGTGTCATGGATTACATTAATGGAATCCTTTCTCTGCCTACCAGACATTTACTTGCAATATATATATATATATATATATATATATATATATTAGCCTGTATTTAACGTGTGTGTGTGTGTGTGTGTGTGTGTGTGTGTGTGTGTGTGTGTGTGTGTATGTGTGTGGTCATGGGGGCTTTAACTCTGGGCACTGTCCCTGAGATCTTCAGCTGAAATCTCCCGCCCTACCCCTTGAGCCATAGCACCACTTCTGGTTTTCTTGTGGTTAATTGGGGATAAGAGTCTCATGGTATTTAGTGCCCAGGCTGGCTTTGAATCACAATCCTCAGATCTCAGCTTTCTGAGTAGTGCCTGTATTTAATTTTAACCTACAGGGTAAGTGTTTAGATTCCATGAGAACAAAGGGTCATTGATTTATTCATATCACCAAGCTCAATTTTTCCCCCTAATTTGCCATTTTTGACCAAGCTAGAAACCTCAGTAACTCCATTCCATCAAAACGACATCTATTTGATCCTTGGTCTTCTAAAATTTTCTTTCCAATATTGGCTCTTCTTTTCCCCTCATCATCTCTTGTCTGAAGTATTATAAGCTCTAGCCTGGCTCTTTCTATTCAGATTCTTCCTTCTCCCTCAAGTACAGTCATCGCCATGTCTACAGTGGTCTTTCTAGGAGTGAGGTAAGATTGCTCCTGTTCTTGAAAGTCTACTGTGACATGCCATCAGCTGGGAGTCTCCGAGCACATAGCACATCATACGAGGCCCTTTGTGTCACATGGCACTTTGTATCCCATTTCCCATCTTCTGTGGAGCCTAAATTCCAGCCTTGTTACATTATCCAAAACACCTTGGTTACCAAGGAAACCAACAGTGGATAACTCCACTTAGATGTTTTCTTCTCTGAAGGACTTGTTCAAGTTTGCACAGCAAATTAGAACTCAGATTAGAACTTACATGTTTTGTGATGGCCATTTCCAGTTCCTTATTTAATATTTTAAGGATGGTATTCCAGTTCAGAAGGCAATGTTAGAAACCTTTCAATATTGGTTACCCTTTCTTTGTTTATAATTGTTATGCGTCATATAACACCATCCTGAATCTCTGAAACTGAGATTGAGACACGTCTCAAATTATGAGGTCTCAAATTATGTGATCTGGAACTCACAGTCCCTCAGGCCTGCTCTTGCCGAATGAGTTCAGAGGGATGATATGAGAAGAGATGGGTACAGATTATGTAATGCAGTTCTGTCAGCCATGAAAGGTGAGATGCTCCAAAAGACATTCAAAATTACTTCTTCACTAATGTTAAAAACACACATACACACCTTTAAATTTCTCTTTTTCTTCTTGTTTTTCTTCTTTCTTCTCCATTAACAGTATAGAATTTAAAGGATTAGGAATTCAGTTCTTACGTCCACCTGATTTTTTATGGCCTTCTCTCTGATCCGCTTGATCCTAAATTCAATTATCTGGCTTACATTAACACAGTCTCTTTGCTTTTTTTCTGCCTAACCATTCTTCATGGCTGAGTGAAAAGAACTTGATTAATATTACCTTACTCCATTATTATATTTCCTCATAATTAGTCCAGTAGAAAGAGGATGGCCTCCTGGATGAGCTGTGTGTGACTATTTTTTTTTAATTCTTTGTCTTTCAAGTGTCCTAATCCAGTAGCTTTTTGTTTCTGCTAGAAATGGATTCAAAGATCAACTGTGTATTTTGTATTGTGGTACTTTCTAAATGGCACCCATACATCACAACTGTGGAAACTGAGCTTGGAAATCAGATTTAAAGGCAGAGTCCAGAGTTCAGTCAGGTGAAGGCCTATGATTTTTTTTGCATATTCAAAGAGTAAATACCAGTGTTTCCTCTTGATTCTGTCAAGTGACACAATATGTACTAAATCTTTAATGACACTGTTCAAAGTATCATTCCATACTGGTATGAATCCAAAATGGTAGCATACACTTGGCCCATTAACCCAGAGCATACCCAACCCTGTAGAAAGTGAACATGTTTTTTTCAATCCAAGCAACTCAAAGAAGAATAGATTTTAGAATCAAGGATCCTGATTCAAGACTTGATTTCCTTTTGAATTTCAACCCTAAGCAAGTCACCAGACTTCTCATTACTGTTTCTTCTGTGGTAAAATTACACCAATAACAAAATTCTCATTCCCAGAGCTCACGGGCCTGTAATCCAATCACTCTTGAGGCTGAAGTATGAAGATGATGAGTTTATAGCTAGCTAGGGCTAGTGACCAAGTTGGAGTCTAACCAGGGCTACATAGCAAAACTTACCTCCAAACAAACAAACAAATAAGAATTAAATGTGTTCCTCGGAGCTCCCATGGCCATAGACTAGATGCCTTAAACAATGGGAATTTATAACTCACAATTTCAACAAAGATCCCCTGTCCTCTTAAATCTATTTACTTCTCAAAGACTCCTGTCTTCAAATACTATCCTGATGAAGGACAGAGCTTCTCTCTGAATTTTTTAGGGGATATAGACTGTCATGTTAATTCAGGTTAAAGGTCTGGACAGGGCATAATCACATTATATTTTTAAAATGTCACCTCTTAATTATGAGCTCCCTCAAAACCAGTCATCAAGCCATCATATGTGCCTGAGTTAGTCTTCTCTATGACAGAGGAAGCTGATATGAGGTTAGCATGGGCCTTGGAATCAGTAATGTGTTCCTAGGCATGCCTGCTTATGTAGCTAGTGAATAATTCATCCTCTGGTGGTAGAGGTAAATCTCCAAAGTGATTCTCCACAAACTCTTGGTTTTCATCACTTCTCTCTGAAGGGAAGCAGTGAAGTCCAATGTGATTGGAAATGCACAGTGTACCTTGTTAGAACCACTTCTCAAGGATATTTTACCCTCTTCAATAATTTAGAGTTTCACACAGTTTCATATACATCATTTCATTTATTTCTCATAACTATTCTATGAGATGTCCTGAAAGATGGTATCTGAATATTTAAAACAGAAAAAGCAGAACAGAGTAGGGATTAAGGGATCATTTCACTTATCTTTTATTTTATTTTTTTTATTTCAGTTACTGTGTATTAACTCTGCTACCCTAGACAAGCTATTGATGCCTTGATGCTAGGAAAGGGAGCTCACTGATAATAATACTTGTCTTGTGGTTGTTTGAAGGATTCAGTGTGCTGCTGTATAACATATTAAGCTCTCCAGGAAGTGTTTATCAAACTCAGTAAATGTTGATAGCTATTCTAGAGGGAGATAAGGTGAGTTTCTGTTGTACCACTGAATATATGTAATAAAGCTATCATTGCCCCATGTGATATAAATAGGTGGCTATGGACATTTCTGTACATCCTTCTCATTCACTCTTGTTGTTTTTCATCTATCTTTTATAAATGTTTATGTTCTCTAAGGTTCTATCCATTTGCATATTCTCCTAGCTGGGATGATGACTTCTAGCTAATGACTGAGATGTGTCTCTCAAACTTTTTACCTGGACTTGCTTCTAATTGCTATTCCCTGTATTGTAGCTTTCCAAGGAGCTAGAATTACAGGTGTGAGCCACCAGCACCTGGTGAGAAGATAGTTCTTTAAACAGAAATGTTCTGATTCTACTTTCAACTCATAATGAATCAGTCTTCCATTTCAGCCTATACAGACAAGTTAGCAAACTGTGTATTTACAATCTGTTACAGAGATCGTGTCCTCTCTTAACAAAAGGTATGGTTTTCTATGCCTCATCAACTTAACGTATAGTATTTCATCATGGGATAGCCCTAGGGAGTTTCCTTGTTTAATATAGAACTCTGGAGTAGAAATTACTTACTTTTGTTTTCATTTCATCCATATTTTAAAGGAATGTATGTCCATTGTCTTTGTCCTGCCGTTGCTTCTTTGAGTGTGAAAACAAAACAGAAAAAGGTTAAATTAATGCAGCTCTGTCATTGTTTACCCACGGGCACACATGATATGCTTTCCTGCTTGGGCTTGTACAGTTTTCATGGGTTGGTTTCATCTTTACCAGCTGAGTGGCACTAAACTGTGAAAAAGTTAAAATCCATTTTAAAGCCGTCAGATATATAAAGACATCAGCCTTTTGCCCAGAGTGTATAATGAACACTCCTTACTTAGCAGAATAATCCTTTCCTTGAAAGGTAAACATGATACAAACGTTTATTGGTTGACCACCTGCTCACATGTTCTAATTACTCATTCTGTTGTCTTGTGAGCATGCCCTTGACTTTCAAGCTTTCTAGCTGACCTGGAAATAAGTATTGATTTGGTCAATAAATACTGAGAACCAGACTCTGCACATCTCCATGAGGAAGGGAAAAAAAGCATTAAGTGGACCCAGAATCGTGGTAAATGTTTGCTTAGAGTATTCTGAAATGACACCTTGGTTTTGCAAGTTGATGCTTATTAATAGATTTGGATGCCTGAGATCCTAAAAGTCACTTGTACCTAGAGCAGTGATAAATCTTGACACTGCCTTTTTCTTCTCATACTAAATACTTTGGCCTAGTAGAGGAAATGCGGTAATTCTCCGGTATTGATATGTTTATAAAATATCACAATGTAGAAATAAAATTTTTAGAACCGGTTGGGGAGAATAATAATATTTATTTAGAAATGTGTATAATTACAATTAGTTGTGGTAAAGCATTGTGTGAATTCTCATTCCATTTGACTTCAATGTCCCATGATTTTGTACAGTAGAGCAGGAAAGCTAAAGTTGTCATCTAGTAGCTGACAATGCTTCATTCACGAGGATCTCTTTTACAACTTCATGATTTTACTCAGCAAGATCACCACTTCTATCCTACCAGAAACATACCACTCTCATTGAATATGCATTTGCTCTATGCATTCTCTCTCACCTCTGAGGATCAAAGATTATACATACAAATAAAACCCCATGCTGTGATCATTTATGATGATGAAAAAAATGAATATCATTGCATGAACCACAGGACTTGTACATAAGAAATGAATAAGTTACCTATTGTACTAAACATAGAATGGCTATAGTTGTCTCATAATAGCTATAGTACATACAATAGCTACAGTGCTCAGAAATGTGACTGATTGTATTCATGTTGGTTTAGGGGATGTAGGAGAATGAAACCAGGTGGTTCTGTACCTTCCAATGAACCCATAGCCTACACAATCATCACCACAATATCTAAATGTCAAGTTCTTTTCTGAACCTCCAGACTGTGTAAGAGATCAACCCAGCTGGCCTTCTTTAGTAATGAATGTGTAGGCTGGGCATGGTGGCTCATGCTTGCAATCCTAGCTACTTATGAGACTGAGATCTGAGGATGGAGGTTCAAATCCAGCCCAGGCACTAAAGTCTACGAGACTCTTATCTCCAATTAATCACTAGAAAACTGGAAGTGGCTCAACAACATATAGGTAGACAGACAGACAGACAGGCAGACAGACAGACAGACAGACAATCATTGTTGAACTTTTCTATATTTTAATACACACTGGGGGAAGGATGAGCATTATTTTGCTGTGCTAGTCCATGGCAGCACCTGTTGCTTCCTCTGTCTTTGCATGCTTTTTATTGCCTAATCTGCCTGCCTCCATCGCCCTGGGCCTCTACTGCTGTTTTCTCTTTCCTCCTTCTTGCTTTACTCACCTTCATGCTCCCTCCCTCATTCCTGGGTCAGACAGGAATCTGTATGGGAGTCAGCTCTGGAGGAGCCTTCACTCAGACTCACTTTCCTGCTCTCCACTTCTGTCTCTAACCAGAGAGGTTAATAAGAGCAGCTTTGCAAAGATTCCTTGTATAGAAGACTCGTACACACTTTTTTTGAAAAGCCTGTTTTATTCATCTTCTCATGAGAAATTTACAGCCAATCTTTGAGATAGTCACATTATTATTGATCCCCATGTTCTCGATGAAGATCCCAAAACAGAGTCAATGGTTTCTTGGTTTAAAAAAGGAAGCCACTGCGCAATGGTCCTGGCTCATCTTTTTAAAATTTTTTTTTTCTCCCAAGCAAGGTGCCATGGTAGGGCCCAAACTCACCTTTTCCCATTTTCTTAAATTGTGTTGTTTGATTGATTTTATTTTCAATTGACATGATTATGCAGATTTTTTTGTTGGAGGGAGGGAGTTGGTCATTAGACTTGAACTCTGGGCCTGGGTGCTAACCCTGAGCTCTTCAGCTCAAGGCTACCGCCCTACCCCATGAGCCACAGCGCCACTTCTGGTTTTCTGCTGATTAAGAGTCTCATAGACTTTTTAGTGTTCTGGCTGGCTTTGAACCTCCATCCTCAGTTCTCAGCCTCCTGAGTAGCTAGGATGACAGGCGTGAGCCACCACGCCCAGCCATATAGATTTATGGAATACAATATGTTAATATATTTGTACATTTTGTAGTAATGAAATCACAGTCCTTAACTGTCTTTGTTGCTTAAAAACTTTCTCATTTTCCTGACTCACATTCAGCATTCTCTGGTACTTCTTTTGAAATGTACAACAAATTGTTAAGCCTCTTCACTCTACTGCCGGTGCATCTTGATGTTGGCATTCAGATGCCACCCCGGCTCGCCTAAGCCCACCCACGCCACCCAATGTTCTTTTTTTCATATATTTTTATTGTAAATAATAGAAGGGTTACATTATATTTGCCAGATAGAAGGTGCATTAATTCACAGACATTGATACCCTTTCTCATGTCTTGGTCCCCATTTCCCTCTCTCCGACTCCCACCCCTCATCTTGTTTTCCCCCCTTCCCTATCCAATTTCAAATAACCAAGTACAAATATATCCAATATATCAGATAACAAAGTGAGATACTGTAACAATATGAGATAACCAAGGGACAGCAAAAGAGATGAGAGATAACATAGTACATTAAGGACTACAACCATTCATTATATGGCTTTTGTTTCTATATCCTAGAGATCCTTTCATTTAGCGTCATACTATATGGCCTTATGTATCTAGGTTTTGCTCTATTGCAAATCTCTGCTATGAGAGCCCAAGGTTTCTACTGATTATGACAAATGAGGGAAACCATTGAGCCTATCTTCCTTTGAGTCTGGCTTACTCCACTTAATATGATTTTTTCTAAGTCTTTTCATTTCCTAACAAATGGGGCGATGTCATTCTTTCTAACAGCTGCATAGAATTCCATTGTGTACAAATACCACAACTTGTTGATCCACTCATCAACTGAGGGACATCTAGGTTGGTTCCATATCTTTGCTATGGTAAATAGTGATGCAATGAACATTGTTGTGATAGTGGATTTAGTGTGTCCTTATTTTCTGGACAATTGGGTAAATGCCCAGTAGTGGAATTGCTGGGTCATAGGGGAGCTCTATGTTTAGTCTTTTGAGGAACTGCCATAGTGCTTTCCATAGTGGTCGAATGAGTTTCCACTCCCACCAACAATGTAGTAGTGATCCCTCCTGGCCATATCCCCTCCAGCATCTCTTGATATTAGTTTTCTTGATCCTGGCCATTCTAACTGGAATGAGTTGGAATCTTAGTTGTTTTGATTTGCATTTCTTTTATGACCAGAGATGTTGAGCATTTCTTCATGTCTGTATTGGCCATTTTTGTTTCTTCTTCAGAGAAGACTCTCTTTAAATCTTTGGCCCATCTTTTAATGGGATGGTTGTGAATTCTTATCTGTAAATGGAGTATTTAAAAGATTATGCTGAGACATGTGAAAGGGTATCAATGTATGTGAATTAATGCACCTTCTATATGGCAAATATCATGTAACCCTTTTATTAATTACAATAAAAAATGAAAAAAATAAAAAATACAAGATTATGCTCAATTTATTATGCATCAGTTCAAGGGTGCCATACATCTTGGCATTTGGGTTTGTTTGAAGTATGAAAAAATAAATTTAGACAGAAGGCTTAGATTACATAAAGAGGAGTGGAGGTAAGTATGAAAGACACCGAGTTTTTGAAGCTTCTTCTCCAAATTTCACCAGGCAGGTGAACCCATTCCTCTAGAATACTGGAAACACAATTCTGTTTGAGATCGAAAGCATTCTCAATGTACTGTCTAGTTGAGTGGCTTTTCCCAACTTCCTGGAAGCCATGACTGTCTTAGAACCTGAATTGTTCAGTTTTCTCATGAACACACAGAGCTTTTAAGAATATTGTCATTATTAAGAAGGCATTGGTTCCGAGCTATGGTGACAGTTTTAAATCCTTGTGTCTTCAATCAGCATTTGTCATATGCTATTAAATGCACATAAATCGACACATGTAATATAATATCCAGGTTGCTTTCTTAGAAGCTGTGAGAAAGAAATTTGCATCTAATTTGAATAGAAGGAGAGAATGTTCCTTCTAAGTTCTCTTTTTTTCTCTTTAAGACACATTTTGTTATACAGCGAGTGTTAAGGTGGGAACTGTGCTGCATTCAAGGTCTGCCAACAGTGTTCTATTCCTAGAAGCTAGCTAGCACTGACAGTCAACAGAATTGAAGTCTCCCCATAGGAAGAGACTCAGTCCCAAGAAACATAATGTTAAATCTCTATTATTCGGTAAGAATAAGAGTAAGCTTGGGTAGCCCATGCTATGCCTGTTATTGATAAAGAAATGCTACCCAACTCTCTGCTCCCAGGTTCATCTTTCTCTTTATAGTACCGGAATTTGAATTCAAGGCCTCACACTTGCTAGGTAAGCACTTCCTACTTGAGCCTCACCTTCTAGTCCTTTTTGCTTTAAGTTGATGATTCAATTACAGTCTCATACCTTTACTTAGAACTTGAAGAAAGATCCTTCTGCTGCCTGTGCTCCCATATAACTGAGATTGTGAATCTAGCTACCTTGCCAGCTTGTTTATTTTTGACACATGGGTCATTGTTTTATCTAGGCTATCCTGGAACCACGATCCTCCTATCTCTGCTTTCTGGGCAACTGAGATGACATGTACCACTGTGCCCAGCCATAATTAGCTCATACTTTTAACCTAGATTTGGAAATACTACCGTGCAGCCCAGTATTGAAGAAATAGGAAATAAGATAAACATATCCCCAGTCTATCTAGGGACATGTTGAAAGTGGAAAGATACAAGATTTTCTTAAGAGAAAAGAAAAGCAGAGAAATGAGACTACAGGCTTACATTTTTCTTTATGCCCAGGGGAATGCAAGCTGTGGCTCTCCGTGACATAATGAGAGGATGAAACAAGAAAGAGTGAAGAGCATTCATTCTTTTGATCAGTGGGAGTCGACGCCATATCAAGTCCTCATAGTTTATTACTGTGACTCTAATGGTTTTTCTTTACCCCTAGCACTAGAGGTCGAACTCAGGGACTCATACATTTTGTCAACCTCTTACCAGTGAATTATCCTTCCAGCCCTGGCTGCTATGTATTCTCACAAGAAATACCAAAACTCTATTACTGAGCTTTCATTTGAAAGAATCTTCTCTTCTGTCTCTATCTTGGGCTCTGGGAGGATTAATGATACCAACCTTCTGCTAGCATATCTCATTGCTTTACAAGTTTCTTACTCTATTTCTGCTTAATTTTTTCACATATGTAAAATGGAGACAATAATGTCATCATCTTAGAGTCATGGGAAAATAAAAATGATGCATGTAAAATATTTAATATACTGTCTAGCAAACATTAAATTGTGACGTAAGTGTTAGCTATTGTTAGCAACTATGATTTGAATACCAAAAAATGCTCAATGAGAGGCAGACTGCTATTTGCCATGCTCTATGTCATGATGAAAATCCTATATATTTATCTTTTGAGTTCAGGGTTAACTGAAGTAAAGCTGGCAAGTAATTACAGAGATTTGGTTCAGTTCTTAAAATTTTCTGCTTTTCCCAGAGAAAAATCAGGCATGTTTCACAGAATACCTTAGATATTCAAGGAAGCTCCCCAAATCAAATAGAAGAATCTGAAATATAAATAAGCACAGGCTTGGTTCTTTTTCTTCTTTCCTGCTTATATTTCTTTATAGCCCATATTTTATTAAATTGATTTTGTTGATTGTGCCCAACAACTATAAAGCCTTAGATGCTTAGCAAGTTGATCGTGAAATTCACCACATTCTCAGCCTCTAGTTCAAGGTATTTATGCCCTAGGCATGTATGGTATTTGTCGCTGAGACAAGCAGAAAAAGCTTTTGCCTTATACCTTGCCCCATCCCCAGAGCTTGGGGCTAGCTGTGCTTGGCACATAGAAAGCCACAATAAATGTGAAATGATATGTGACCTATCTCACCAGGAGATCTTCCTTGCAATTTCATAAAAACAATAGATTCATCTTACCTGGATTATTTTAACAGAGCAGGCTGAGGGGAGGGGCTCATGCTTGTAATCCTAGCTGCTCAGAAATCAAGGTTCAAGACCCATGGGGCAAAAGTGCCCATGAGAGTATAGCTTCAAAAACAACCAGCAAAAAGCAGAACTGGTGGCATAGCTCAAATTCTAGCTGAGCAAGGAAGCTGAGAAAGTGTGAGGCTCTAAGTCCAAACTCTGCTACCTGTAAGAGAGAAGAGAAGAGGAGAGAAGAGAAGAGAAGAGAAGAAGAGGAGAGGAGAGGAGAGGAGGGGAGAGGAGAGGAGAGATAGGAGTATTTGAGTACTTGTGTGCATGAAGTTTACCTGTTTAAACAGTTGGGATGAACATAAGAGAGGCCATTACTGGTATGAAAGCATAGCAGTTAGATTCAGAGAACTGTAGCATCTTTCCTATTCGTAATGTGAAAGCATGGATCTGCTCCCTCAGAGTCTATGGCTTTGAAACCACAGCTATAAATATTTCACCAGCCCAACAATGTTGGAAGTCTGGAAGCATTGCTGGGTAACCTTCCTAGGTCCAGAGGCCAACCCTGACAGGGACCCTGTGTAAGGATCACACCCTGGGCTCACAGCAGTGCTTATGGGAGTTCTCCATACCCTTTGTTTTCACACATTTTTGCAACTGAGATGTGAGTTTCTCTCCTCGAGGATTCAGGCAAGTAGGCAAGCTTCCTTCTGTTTCATAAGAGCATAGTCGAGGTGCATTGGAACTTTAAAAATGGATAAAGTCATGAGCTGGTTGGTAGCTTATATCTGTCATCCTAGCTCCTCAGGAACCTAAGATCTGAGGATCATGGTCAAAGCCAGCCCTAGCAGACAAACCTGTGACACCCTTATCTCCAGTTAACCAGCAGAAGGCCAGAAGTGAAGGTGTGGTTTAGGTGTGCTAGAGCCCCAGATGGAGTAAGAGTGAAGCAATGAGTTCAAGCCCCAATACCTGTCTACACACACACACACACACACACACACACACACACACACACACACACGTGCGCGCGCGCGCACACACACACACACACACACGCACACACAAAGTCATCATAAGGTATTTAAAGGAAAGGTATAATAGGGATGCAAAATACTGTAAAGTTTAACAAGGAAAGGAAAATATTTAAACAACCTTACTTCTTTGAGCTTTCTATGTTGCTTCTCTCCTGGAGTTCTGAGGTCTGTCTTCGGGGGTGTGAATCGCATGAGCCCTGGGTGTGCTTCTTTCATCCATGTGTTGTCTTGTCTGCCAGAACAGGCTGCTGCATCCTTCCTCCCGTACATTCCTGCTGCTCTCTTCCCTCCGCTCGGCACTGACTTAGACATACACTGGAGTGCACAACACATCCCCAAGGACTCCCAGAGCGTGTTACAGGAATGCTTTCTCCAATTCCTGCTTCTTGAGATGAAAGAATATTTGGCAGAGAAAAGTCTTTAACTAGTTGCTTTGAAACAATAAATCAAGAGTCGAGTTCATTTAATAAAACTAAAATATGCATGGCATGGCTTCTTCTGAATCATCCCTTGAGGCCCTGTTTATGTAGAATTCTCTAGACGTAAGATAATCCAAGAATGTGCTAACTCCAGATAAATTTACAAATAATTTTCCTTGGTGGAAAACTATTTTAATATATTTTTTTCTGATTATTTATCATCATCTATCTATAAACACCAGAATGATTTACAAGTTATTAATAGTCTAGAGTGTTGCAAGGGGCTATAGAGACTAGAGTATCAGGTAACCGTAGTGAATAAAAAATATTTTCATTCTCTGACCTTTGATCCACAAAAAATAACTTTATTAGAGACACAAAACTCCTTAAAATTTCTAACTGAGTTGGTTTCTTCACTTCTACATCTGACATGAGCTGTATGACAGGCATTCATTCTTTAAAACTGAATTATACTTGGAAACTTTTGTAATTTCTCATGGGGTAAATTTGTAAATTTGCAAATTTCTCATTTATTAAGACTATAACACCAGGCACAGACGTCAGTGCTTGCTTTAAGGTGATATGTATCACAACCAGTGAAGACAAATATGTTTATTTATTGGCTCTAGTAGAAGGGAGGCATCATGGCTATTTAGATGGTGGGGCCAGGTGATCTGAATGTGGCACCAGATGTTTAACCACAGACTTCTTCCTCTTCCCCTAATAAATAGGCAGCAGGCCAAACAGAAATAAAATAATTATGTACACGAATTGATTGAAAGGAATCAAGACCAGGTTTACTGTGGCCTTCTTCTTTATGACTTTTCAACTGATTCAGCCCTTTTAGAGTAACCCAGTACACTACCTTTTACATCTCTTCTTTCCAAATGTGTATGTTTTGTCTAATATTCACGTTTGGTTTTTGTATCACTTTAATAATGTTGTTTCTGCGCATTTATTTACTCAACTTATAAAGTCTGAGTCTTTGTCTTCATGTCTGTTTTCCACAAAATATGTGCCA